>NC_140026.1:10506659-10529159 GCF_964263955.1 Coregonus lavaretus
GTGAGGTATTCCAGGTCAGGGAACTGAAACTCTTAAGGGTTTGTACATTCCTACAATCACACCATGAGTTGTTGATCATGAAACATACTCCTCCGCATTTTCCCTCTCCACGCGATGTATGGAACAGTCTGTATCAAGCACCTCCCCCTGTCAGCCAAGTCTCTGTAAAGCAGATTAGGTTACAGTCTCTCGTATCTCTCTGGTAGGAAATCCACACTCTAATCTCACAAAGTTTTTTTGTTCAGAGACTAATATACTAGGAAGTGGAGGGTAGAGCGACAGCTTACCTTCCGCTTCTTCGACAGCGTCTTTTTGGGAAAAAAGGGCTCCCATGATGAATGAATGGCTTTGGGTAATCCAGACAAAGGATCCAGCTCCGAAAAAGTCTAATTTGTAGTGAGTGAGCTTCGATCTGATGTCCAGAAGTGCTTGTCGGTCATAGGAAATAATACTAGAAACCTTCTGGTCAAATAAAGTAAAAAATAACACTAAAATAAACAAAAGACTGCAAAGTTGTCTGGGAGCTAGAAACCGGGCTACCATCGTTGGCGCCATTTTGTTCCATCACTTCAGATGGAATGCAGTCTATAAATGTGGAATACGAGAAGGCTTCCATTAAAAGTATTGATACACTACATATACAAAAGTATGTGGACACCCCATTCAAATGAGTGGATTCGGCTATTTCAGCCACACCCGTTGCTGACAGGTGTATAAAATTGAGCACCCAGCCAGGAGCAACAATGGCTCAGCCGTGAAGTGGTAGGCCACACAGAACGGGACCGCCGAGTGCTGTGGTAGGCCACACAGAACGGGACCGCCGAGTGCTGTGGTAGGCCACACAGAACGGGACCGCCGAGTGCTGTGGTAGGCCACACAGAACGGGACCGCCGAGTGCTGTGGTAGGCCACACAGAACGGGACCGCCGAGTGCTGTAGCGCGTACTACCGAGGTCCAAACTGCCTCTGGAAGCAACGTCAGCGCAATAACTGTTTGTCTGGAGCTTCATGAAATTGGTTTCCATGGCCGAGCAGCCGCAGATTACCATGCACAATGCCAAGCGTCTGCTGGAGTGGTGTAAAGCTCGCCGCCATTGGACTCTGGAGCAGTGGAAACGTGTTCTCTGGAGTGATGAATCACGCTTCACCATCTGGCAGACTGACGGATGAATCTGGGTTTGGCAGATGCCAGGAGAACGCTACCTGCCCCAATGCATAGTGCCAACTGTAAAGTTTGGTGGAGGAGGAATAATGGTCTGGGGCTGTTTTTCATGGTTCGGGCTAGGCCCCTTAGTTCCAGTGAAGGGAAATCTTAACGCTATAACATTCTATACGATTCTGTTCTTCCAACTTTGTGGCAACAGTTTGGGGAAGGCCCTTTCCTGTTTCAGCATGACAATGCCCCCCGTGCACAAAGCGAGGTATATACAGAAATCGTTTGTCAAGATCAGTGTGGAAGAACTTGACTGGCCTGCACAGAGCCCTGACCTCAACCCCATCAAAAATCTTTGGGATGAAATGGAAGGCCGACAGCAAGCCAGGCCTAATCGCCCAAAATCAGTGCCCGACCTCACTAATGCCCTTGTGGCTGAATGGAAGCAAGTCCCCTCAGCAATGTTCCAACATCTAGTGGAAAGCCTTCCCAGAAGAGTGTAGGCTGTTATAGCAGTAAAGGGGGGACCGACTCGATATTAAGGCCCATGATTTTGGAATGAGACGTTCGACAAGCAGGTGTCCACATACTTTTGGTCATGTAGTGTATGCCAATGCGCTCTCTCTCTCTCTCTCTCTCTCGCTCTCGCTCTCGCTCTCTCTCTCTCTCTCTCTCTCTCTCTCTCTCTCTCTCTCTCTCTCTCTCTCTCTCTCTCTCTCTCTTCTCTCTCTCTCTCTCTCTCTCTCTCTCTCTCTCTCTCTCTCTCTCTCTCTCTCTCTCTCTCTCTCTCTCTCTCTCTCTCTCTCTCTCTCTCTCTCTCTCTCTCTCTCTCTCTCTCTCTCTCTCTCTCTGTCTCTCTCTCTGTCTCTCTCTCTCGCTATCTCTCTCTTCTCTCTCGCTCTCTCACGCTCTCTCTCTCGCTCTCTCTCTCTGTAGAGTATTCAGGATGCCCTCCAGAGGGCGCTGTCCTCTCTGCTGCAGACCTCACCTCACCGCAGAGTCGCCATGGTTACCTTCAACGACCAGGTACTGATTGATTTTTGGGAGAGAATTTGGAGGGAGGGAGGGAGGGAAACAGGTCCTGCTGTGACACGAATGATACATTTTGAACCCCTTATTTAGCATTTTTATCCCGGGGCCTCTCCCAATACTAACCCTCCCCTTAACGTTAAAGGAAAACTCCACTCAAAAACAATCTTTATTTTTTTTTCTCATTAGTCCACTGTTGACACAGTCCCAAAATGTTTTGCATGTAACCAGTCAAGTTTTCAAGAAATTGGACTTTCAAGAAGCAAAGTGTCACAAAGCAAAGACATCATCTAGTTGTGCTTCTTGAAAATCCAATATCTTGTTATGTTCCCAATATCTTGTATGTTCCAATGTCTTGTATGTTCCAATATCTTGTACGTTCCAATATCTTGTATATTCCAATATCTTGTATGTTCCAATATCTTGTATGTTCCAATATCTTGTATGTTCCAATGTCTTGTATGTTCCAATATCTTGTTGTGCCCCAAACCAACAAACTTGGGGAACTCCAACAAAGAGAGACATAGAAGCTAAGGACTTATAATATGTTTTAAGATTCATAACACAATCCTGTCTCTCTTCCCTTTTGATGAAGTGTAAGATAAGAATTATAAGACTTGTATTACTAAACTAGTTCTACTTCATTTTGTTGATGTTGAGAGAGAGGTTATTTTCCTGGCACCACTCCGCCAGGGCCCTCACCTCCTCCCTGTAGGCCGTCTCGTCATTGTTGCTAATCAGGCCTACCACTGTTGTGTGGTCGGCAAAACTTGATGATTGAGTTGGAGGCGTGCGCGGCCACGCAGTCATGGTGAACAGGGATGTACAAGAGAAGGGGGGGCTGGAGAATGCACCCTTGTGGGCCCCCCCCCCCCTGTGTTGAGGATCAGCGTAGTGGAGATGTTGTTTCCTATCTAAACCACCTGGGGGGCGGCCCGTCAGGAAGTCCAGGACCCAGTAGCACAGGGAGGGGTTCAAAGGACAGCAAGTGTTGTGTCACATTGCCTCAGACTGGAAAACTACTGCCACCCAGTTGTGTGTGTGACACAGATTTAGTGAACTGTAGCAGTGTATTTGACTAATGACAAGATAGTTATCAACAAGAGTCCTTTGATAGCATGAATCAACCGTGTACACAGAACTATGTTGAGAAACTTACTGTCTGTTGATTTTGAGAAGATGATTGTATCAAGAACTAAAGATTGATAAATAATAGTGAGTGCTTGTGTGCGTGCGTGCGTACGTGTGTGTTGTGTGCGTGCGTACGTGTGTGTTGTGTGCGTGCAGGGGTGTGTGTCAACAATGATTGATGGTGGCTTTTCCCCTTCATGTGTATAAAGGTGCGTGAGTTTCAAGTTTTGGGGAAGCTATTTTTTTCCACCCCCCCAAAACAAAATCTCCTTTATGATAAAGCACCTTTATGATAAATCATTTCATGCAATTCTACGCCACTTTAAATGACTGGAGACATATTAGCAGAATCTTTAACGGCCTACCACAACAACAAAAACACAAAAACACACTGAGAGCAATACAAATGACCTCATCTTGAACCAGCTAATGTAGGGCTACGAAAAGGGGAGACACTTACAAAAGTATTCAGACCCCTTGGATTTCTAAAACATTTTATTCTGTTACAAAGTGGGATAAAAATGTATTTGATTGGCATTTTGTGTAATAAAAAATTTAAAAAATTGTCCAAAATACTCTGTTATGTCAATGGAAGAAACATTCTAATAAAAAAAATATATATATATTAATAAAAATGTAATAACTAAAATATAGTTGTTGCATAAGTATTCAGCTCCCTGAGTCAATATATGTTAGAATCACCTTTGGCATCGATTACAACTGTGAGCCTTCTTGGGTAAGTCTGTAAGAGCTTTGCGCACCTCGATTGTGCAATATTTGCCCCATTTTTCCTTTTCAAAATTCTTCAAGCTCTGTCAAGGTGTTGGGGATCATGGCTAGACAGCAATCTTCAAGTCTTGCCATAGATTTTTAATTAGATTTAAGTCAAAACTGTAACTTGGCCACTCAGGTACGTTCACTGTCTTCTTGGTAAGCAACTCCAGTGCAGATTTGGTGTTTTTAGGTTATTGTCTTGCTGAAAGGTGAATTCCTCTCACAGCAGGTTTTCCTCTAGGATTTTGCCTGTGCTTAGCTCCATCCCGATTATTTTCATCCTGAAAAACTCCCCAGTATTTGTCGATGTCAAGCATACCCATACCATGATGCAGCCACCACCATCCTTGAAAATAAGGAAGCAGTTACTAAGTGATGTGTTGTGTTGTGTTGGATTTTCCCCAAACATTTAGGCTATGCATATATTTTTCATTATTACTTTAGTGCCTTGTTGATTGTTTTGGATTTTTTAAATTCTGTATATTTGTATTCTTCTTTTCACTCTGTCATTTAGGTCATTATTGTGGAGTCACTACAATGTTGTTGATCCATCCTCAGTTTTCTCCCATCACAGCCATTGAACTCTGTCGCTGTTTTAAAATCACCAATGGCCTCATGGTAACATCCCTGAGCAGTTTAATTCATGTTCTGCAGCTCAGTTCAGAGGACAATTTTATCTTTGTTGTGTCTGGGTGGTTTAATGCATAATCCTCAGCATATTTATTAACTTGACCATGCTTAAAGAGATATTCAACGTCTGATTTGTTATTGTTACCCATCGACCAATCACTGTCCTTCTTTTTGAGGCTTTCCAAAAGCTCCCTGGTCTATGTAGTTGAATCTGTGCTTGAAATTCAATACTTGACTGAGGGACCTTACAGATGTTGTATGTATGGGGGACAGAGGAAGAGTTAGTCATTAAAAAATCATGTCAACCCCTATTATTTCACACAGTGAGTCCATGTAACTTATTATGTGATTTCTTAAGCCAAATTCTACTCCTGAACTAATTTAGGCTTGTCTAAACTAAGGGTCTGAATACTTATGCAACGACTACATAACTGTATATTTTAGTTATGAATGTTGTATTCATCTTTTTTTTTTAAATATATATAATTTTTCTTCCACTTTGACAATTAAATCAAATTTAATATCGCATTGTAACACAATACAATTTGGGGGAAAAATACAAGGGGTCTGAATACTTTTGCAATGCACTGTATTGTAGCCTACAATATGACATCCATCTAGCCTGGAGGAGGAAATTATATTGTCCTATGCACTTGTGATTTAAAAGGATCCAAAGCTATTTTTTTTATAGAAGCTACTGATCCTCTGTGATTAAATCATGCTCTCTGGTGTAGTATTTTAAATGATATAATTTATTTCTGTAAAGACAGGAGTAATTATATAATTTTGGCAAATGTATTTAAATGTACCTTTGGGGAAGCTTAGCTTAGCCTATTAGATGCACCGCCTATGTGTGTACCTACTTCCTGTGGCATCTTTTCTTTATTGGTATAATAATTATCTCTGTCTCTCTCTCTCTCTCTCTCTCTCCTGTCTCTCTGTCTCACTCTCTCTCTCTCTCTCTCTCTGTCTCTCTCTCTCTCTCTCTCTGTCTCTCTGTCTCTCTCTCTCTCTCTCTCTCTTTCTCTCTCTCTTTCTCTCTGTCTCTCTCTCTCTCTCTCTCTCTCTCTCTCTCTCTCTCTCTCTCTCTCTCTCTCTCTCTCTCTTCTCTCTCTCTCTCTCTCTGTCTCTCTGTCGCTCTCTCTCTCTGTCTCTCTCTCTGTCTCTCTCTCTCTGTCTGTCTCTCTCTCTCTCTCTCTCTCTCTCTCTCTGTCTCTCTGTCTCTCTGTCTCACTCTCTCTCTCTCTCTCTGTCTCTCTCTCTGTCTCTCTCTCTCTCTCTGTCTCTCTGTCTGTCTGTCTGTCTGTCTGTCTGTCTCTCTCTCTCTCTCTCTCTCTCTCTCTCTCTCTCTCTCTCTCTCTCTCTCTCTGTCTCTCTCTCTCTGTCTGTCTGTCTGTCTCTCGCTCTCTCTCTCTCTCTCTCTGTCTCTCTCTCTCTCTGTCTCTCTCTCTCTCTCTCTCTCTCTCTCTCTCTCTCTCTCTCTCTCTCTCTCTCTCTCTCTCTCTCTCTCTCTCTCTCTCTCTCTCTCTCTCTCTCTCTCTCTCTCTCTCTCTCTCTCTCTCTCTCTCTCTCTCTCTCTCTCTATCTATCTCTCTCTCTCTCTCTCTAGGTAGTAGTGTATGGTGACGGTTCAGGTTCACCAGTCACTCTGAGGAACTGGGCTCTAGTTGACTATGACTACCTTAGAAGACAGGGTAAACAGTACAAAACCCCACACTGTATAGCAGAGAGCTACCAACACCTCTCAAGGAGAGTCAAAGAGTGAGTCTGTCTGTCTGTCTGGTTGACTGTCTGTCTGTCTGGTTGACTGTCGGTCTGTCTGTCTGATTGACTGTCTGTCTGTCTGTCTGGTTGACTGTCTGTCTGTCTGTCTGATTGACTGTCTGTCTGTCTGTCTGGTTGACTGTCTGTCTGTCTGTCTGGTTGACTGTCTGGTTGACTGTCTTACTGTCTGTCTGTCTGTCTGGTTGACGGTCTGACTGGCTGTCTGTTTGTGTGGTTGACTGTCTGACTGGCTGTCTGTCTATGTCTGTCTGTCTGTCTCTCTCTCCTCTCTCTCCAGGTTGAGGGAGCATGGAGCTACAGCGCTGGGTCCTGCTGCCTTAGTCTCCGTTGCCATGGCATCTCAATACGTGGGGTCAAAGGTCAGAGCTGAGCATTCCATCCAACACCATTCTGACAGCATGTCCCATTTCTGTCTGTTTGTCAACTCCTATGTTATTGTTGTGACCATTTATAACCTTTCTGTGTTCTGTGATTGGTTGACCTCTAGGTGATCCTGTGTACAGACGGGCGAGCCAACATCGGATTGGGTGCGATGGAGGAGAGTTCCGTCCCTTTATCCTCCCCCCAGTCACCTTACTTCTACAGACAGTTAGCCCATGAGGCAGCTAACAGCGGGTTAGTGTACCCCCCGAAATACCTCCATGTACCCCTAAATATAATACAATACACCCCCAAACATTCATGCCCAATAGCTTATCACAAAACTCCCAAATATCAAAACCCATAAAGCACCAAACCTGAGTGGACAACCTGAGTGGACAACCTGAGGGGACAACCTGAGTGGACAACCTGAGTGGACAGCAGATGACTGTTTACCCACTGGTGTAACAGACACTCCCGCAGCCCCCGCAAGGCGGGACCCCCAACCCCCCCCCCCAGATAGCATATGAACACGTCATAAACTATGGAATAAATGTTTAGAATGACAGGAAATTAGTTCTAAAACGGCAACATCTTCTCAGCCTCATGGCAAAATTTGTAAAATAGCATGAGATTAGCTAGAAAACAGAATTTTTTTCTCTGCCCCATTGCAACAAAAAAATATATAAAATACAAATGTATTTAAAAGACTCAGCTGTGCCCCTAAGAAACGTATTTTTTCACTCTGCAGGGTGATGGTTGATTAATAGATTTGCCATGTATCTTCTGATTGACTGATTGTATTATCTGTTTCTGCAGGGTGATAGTTTCAGTGATGACCTTTGAGGGAACAGACTGCAGATTGGCTGAGGTGGGACTACTAGCAGACCAGACTGGAGGAAGGGTGAGAGACACTCACTCACACACACACACACACACACACACACACACACACACACACACACACACACACACGCATCTACCAAACTCATGGACCCACGCACGCACACACACACCGACACACACACAAGCATGCACGCACACGCACACACACACGTGCGTGCACACAAACACACACCTGTGTAAATGTCTCTGATAGCATCAGCCTAAGGACTCAAAAACAAAAACATGAAGGTGGAGTTTTGGCAGCCTCTGTGGCTGAGAGATTATTACATTACATGCCGGGAATGCGTGAGTGTGTTAGTGTTTTGGTTTAGCCGTTCAGGTGATGAGAGAAGTACTTCCTTGTTGTTTGTTTGTTACTCATCAGTCTTCTCTCTCTCTCTCTCTCTCTCTCTCTCTCTCTCTCTCTCTCTCTCTCTCTCTCTCTCTCTCTCTCTCTGTCTGTCTCTCTCTTTCTGTCTGTCTGTCTGTCTGTCTGTCTGTCTGTCTGTCTGTCTGTCTCTCTCTCTCTCTCTCTTTCTGTCTGTCTGTCTGTCTCTCTCTCTCTCTCTCTCTCTCTCTCTCTCTCTCTCGCTCTCTCTCTCGCTCTCGCTTCTTTCTCTCCTTTCACATGTCATATCCTCTGCATCTCTCTTCCTCTCCTCCTCTTCTCACCAGTCCTTTCCCACCCTTTCTCTACCTCTCACCCTTTCCTCCTCCTCCTCCTCCTCCTCCTCCTCCATGTCAGTCAGGAATATATATATATATATATATATAGATATATGTATATATAGTACATTCGGAAAGTATTCCACTTTGTTACGTTACAGCCTTATTCTAAAATTGATTAAATCATTTTTTATATATAACATTTACATAAGTATTCAGAAACTTTACTCAGTACTTTGTTGAAGCACCTTTGGCAGCGATTACAGCCTCAAGTCTTCTTGGGTATGACGCTACAAGCTTGGCACACCTGTATTTGGGGTGTCTACATGAAAATTGCTAAAAAAGCAACAAATTGGAAGTTTTGGAATGGCCTAGTCAAAGTCCAGACCTAATCCCAATTGAGATGTTGTGGCAGGACTTGAAACGAGCAGTTCATGCTTGAAAACCCACACGTCACTGAGTTAAAGCAGTTCTGCATGGAAGAGTGGGCCAAAATTCCTCCACAGCGACGTGAGAGACTGATCAACAACTACAGGAAGCATTTGGTTGGAGTCATTGCAGCTAAAGGTGGCACAACCAGTTATTGAGTGTAAGGGGGCAATTACTTTTTCACACAGGGGAATTGGGTGTTGCATAACTTTGTTTATGAAATAAATATGTAATTGTTGTGTTATTTGTTCACTTATGTTCCCTTTATCTAATATTAGGTTTTGGTTGAAGATCTGATAACATTCAGTATCACAAATATGCAAAAGTAGAGAAAATTAGAAATGGGGTAAATACTTTTTCATAGCACTGTATATATATATACAGTGGGGGAAAAAAGTATTTAGTCAGCCACCAATTGTGCAAGTTCTCCCACTTAAAAAGATGAGAGAGGCCTGTAATTTTCATCATAGGTACACGTCAACTATGACAGACAAATTGAGATGTTTTTTTCCAGAAAATCACATTGTAGGATTTTTTATGAATTTATTTGCAAATTATGGTGGAAAATAAGTATTTGGTCACCTACAAACAAGCAAGATTTCTGGCTCTCACAGACCTGTAACTTCTTCTTTAAGAGGCTCCTCTGTCCTCCACTCGTTACCTGTATTAATGGCACCTGTTTGAACTTGTTATGAGTATAAAATACACCTGTCCACAACCTCAAACAGTCACACTCCAAACTCCACTATGGCCAAGACCAAAGAGCTGTCAAAAGACACCAGAAACAAAATTGTAGACCTGCACCAGGCTGGGAAGACTGAATCTGCAATAGGTAAGCAGCTTGGTTTGAAGAAATCAACTGTGGGAGCAATTATTAGGAAATGGAAGACATACAAGACCACTGATAATCTCCCTCGATCTGGGGATCCACGCAAGATCTCACCCCTTGGGGTCAAAATGATCACAAGAACGGTGAGCAAAAATCCCAGAACCACACGGGGGACCTAGTGAATGACCTGCAGAGAGCTGGGACCAAAGTAACAAAGCCTACCATCAGTAACACACTACGCCGCCAGGGACTTAAATCCTGCAGTGCCAGACGTGTCCCCCTGCTTAAGCCAGTACATGTCCAGGCCCGTCTAAAGTTTGCTAGAGTGCATTTGGATGATCCAGAAGAGGATTGGGAGAATGTCATATGGTCAGATGAAACCAAAATATAACTTTTTGGTAAAAACTCAACTCGTCATGTTTGGAGGACAAAGAATGCTGAGTTGCATCCAAAGAACACCATACCTACTGTGAAGCATGGGGGTGTAAACATCATGCTTTGGGGCTGTTTTTCTGCAAAGGGACCCGGACGACTGATCCGTGTAAAGGAAAGAATGAATGGGGCCATGTATCGTGAGATTTTGAGTGAAAACCTCCTTCCATCAGCAAGGGCATTGAAGATGAAACGTGGCTGGGTCTTTCAGCATGACAATGATCCCAAACACACCGCCCGGGCAACGAAGGAGTGGCTTCGTAAGAAGCATTTCAAGGTCCTGGAGTGGCCTAGCCAGTCTCCAGATCTCAACCCCATAGAAAATCTTTGGAGGGAGTTGAAAGTCCGTGTTGCCCAGCGACAGCCCCAAAACATCACTGCTCTAGAGGAGATCTGCATGGAGGAATGGGCCAAAATACCAGCAACAGTGTGTGAAAACCTTGTGAAGACTTACAGAAAACGTTTTGACCTGTGTCATTGCCAACAAAGGGTATATAATAAAGTATTGAGAAACTTTTGTTATTGACCAAATACTTATTTTCCACCATAATTTGCAAATAAATTCATAAAAAATCCTACAATGTGATTTTCTGGATTTTCTTTTCTCATTTTGTCTGTCATAGTTGACGTGTACCTATGATGAAAATTACAGGCCTCTCTCATCTTTTTAAGTGGGAGAACTTGCACAATTGGTGGCTGACCAAATACTTTTTTCCCCCACTGTATATATATATATATATATGATGGTGTGCATTGATAGTATGGACAGTATATGAATATAAAAGGTGTGTACAGCAGTAGTTATATAGGATGAGCCTTGACTAGAATACAGTATATACATACAGTGGGGAGAACAAGTATTTGATACACTGCCGATTTTGCAGGTTTTCCTACTTACAAAGCATGTAGAGGTCTGTAATTTTTATCATAGGTACACTTCAACTGTGAGAGACGGAATCTAAAACAAAAATCCAGAAAATCACATTGTATGATTTTTAAGTAATTAATTTGCATTTTATTGCATGACATAAGTATTTGATCACCTACCAACCAGTAAGAATTAAGGCTCTCACAGACCTGTTAGTTTTTCTTTAAGAAGCCCTCCTGTTCTCCACTCATTACCTGTATTAACTGCACCTGTTTGAACTCGTTACCTGTATAAAAGACACCTGTCCACACACTCAATCAAACAGACTCCAACCTCTCCACAATGGCCAAGACCAGAGAGCTGTGTAAGGATATCAGGGATAAAATTGTAGACCTGCACAAGGCTGGGATGGGCTACAGGACAATAGGCAAGCAGCTTGGTGAGAAGGCAACAACTGTTGGCGCAATTATTAGAAAATTGAAGAAGTTCAAGATGACGGTCAATCACCCTCGGTCTGGGGCTCCATGCAAGATCTCACCTCGTGGGGCATCAATGATCATGAGGAAGGTGAGGGATCAGCCCAGAACTACACGGCAGGACCTGGTCAATGACCTGAAGAGAGCTGGGACCACAGTCTCAAAGAAAACCATTAGTAACACACTACGCCGTCATGGATTAAAATCCTGCAGCGCACGCAAGGTCCCCCTGCTCCAGCCAGCGCATGTCCAGGCCCATCTGAAGTTTGCCAATGACCATCTGGATGATCCAGAGGAGGAATGGGAGAAGGTCATGTGGTCTGATGAGACAAAAATAGAGCTTTTTGGTCTAAACTCCACTCGCCGTGTTTGGAGGAAGAAGAAGGATGAGTACAACCCCAAGAACACCATCCCAACTGTGAAGCATGGAGGTGGAAACATCATTCTTTGGGGATGCTTTTCTGCAAAGGAGACAGGACGACTGCACCGTATTGAGGGGAGGATGGATGGGGCCATGTATCGCGAGATCTTGGCCAACAACCTCCTTCCCTCAGTAAGAGCATTGAAGATGGGTCGTGGCTGGGTCTTCCAGCATGACAACGACCTGAAACACACAGCCAGGGCAACTAAGGAGTGGCTCCGTAAGAAGCATCTCAAGGTCCTGGAGTGGCCTAGCCAGTCTCTAGACCTGAACCCAATAGAAAATCTTTGGAGGGAGCTGAAAGTCTGTATTGCCCAGCGACAGCCCCGAAACCTGAAGGATCTGGAGAAGGTCTGTATGGAGGAGTGGGCCAAAATCCCTGCTGTAATGTGTGCAAACCTGGTCAAGACCTACAGGAAACGTATGATCTCTGTAATTGCAAACAAAGGTTTCTGTACCAAATATTAAGTTCTGCTTTTCTGATATATCAAATACTTATGTCATGCAATAAAATGCAAATTATTTACTTAAAAATCATACAATGTGATTTTCTGGATTTTTGTTTTAGATTCCGTCTCTCACAGTTGAAGTGTACCTATGATAAAAATTACAGACCTCTACATGCTTTGTAAGTAGGAAAACCTGCAAAATCGGCAGTGTATCAAATACTTGTTCTCCCCCCATATATACATACAGTGGGGGAAAAAAATATTTAGTCAGCCACCAATTGTGCAAGTTCTCCCACTTAAAAAGATGAGAGAGGCCTGTAATTTTCATCATAGGTACACGTCAAGTATGACAGACAAAATGAGAAAAAAATATCCAGAAAATCACATTTTAGGATTTTTAATGAATTTATTTGCAAATTATGGTGGAAAATAAGTATTTGGTCAATAACAAAAGTTTCTCAATACTTTGTTATATACCCTTTGTTGGCAATGACACAGGTCAAACGTTTTCTGTAAGTCTTCACAAGGTTTTCACACACTGTTGCTGGTATTTTGGCCCATTCCTCCATGCAGATCTCCTCTAGAGCAGTGATGTTTTGGGGCTGTCGCTGGGCAACACAGACTTTCAACTCCCTCCAAAGATTTTCTATGGGGTTGAGATCTGGAGACTGGCTAGGCCACTCCAGGACCTTGAAATGCTTCTTACGAAGCCACTCCTTCGTTGCCTGGGCGGTGTTGCTTCCTAAGTGGACAGTTTGATTTCACAGAAGTGTGATTGACTTGGAGTTACATTGTGTTGTTTAAGTGTTCCCTTTATTTTTTTGAGCAGTGTATGATGGTGTGTATTGACATCATGGCTAGTATATGAATATAAAAGGTGTGTACAGCAGTAGTTATATAGGATGAGCCATGACTAGAATACAGTATATCCATATGAAGTGGACAGCAGTAGTTATATAGTAATAATAATAATGCATGAAGTGGGTAAAACAGTATGTAAACATACCATCCTCTGTCAACTGTTCAGGTGAATATAGTAAGCATCGGTACCGTAGCAACAGAGATCCAGTCAGCTCTGGCCGACAACATCGTAGCAACGGGTGTCACGGCAACGCTACTAGCAGCTGATGGCATGTGAGTATGACTCCATTTTGTGTTAAGCGTCACACACACACATCTTTGTGTTCAATATCTGTTTTTTTTTAATTCTAACCTCTCAAGTCAGCCATGAAAACATGTCATCCTTCTCCCCAGGTATTTTCCCTATGAGGAGGAGTGTAACCACCGTCTAGTAAGGGAGATAGGGAATGTAACAGAAGTGATAGAAATCACCTTTCAGTTCGCCTGCAAGCCTGACAGCGTAGAGCGTGAGTGATACATAGATGCATGCACAAACTCGCACTCACACACACACACACACACACACACAGTGACCCCACAGTGACCCCACAGTGACCCCACAGTGACCCCACAGTGACCCCACAGTGTGTGTGTGTGATGTACAGATATCATGCGCAGAGACAGACTACCGTTCCAGCTACAGTTGTCCTTCACCACCAGAGATCAACAGAAAGTAACACGCATCATCACTGAACAGAGACGGGTTACTACCAGCAGGTAACGCAAACACACACACAGACACACACACACGGACACACACACACGGACACACACACACGGACACACATACACGGACACACACACACACACACACACACACATGCATTATCATCATCATTAGGTAGCCTTGACGTTAGAGTGGCCGATCAGCAGCTGGAAGGTTGCTGGTTCAAATCCCGGGCTGTGATGATGGTGTCTGATCCCAAGTATTGTTTTAACAAATTGGTCACTAAAATATCTATTATATTCTCTCTCAATTCAATTCAATTTCAACTTCAATTTCAACTTCAATTTAAGGGCTTTATTGGCATGGGAAACGTATGTTAACATTGCCAAAGCAAGTGAAGTAGATAGTAAACAAAAGTGAAATAAACAATAAATATTAACAGTAAACATTACACTCAGAAGTTCCAAAAGAATAAAGACATTTCAAATGTCATATTATGTCTATATACAGTGTTGTAACAATGTGCAAATAGTTAAAGTCCAAAAGGGAAAATAAATAAACATAAATATGGGTTGTATTTACAATGGTGTTTGTTCTTCACTGGTTGCCCTTTTCTTGTGGCAACAGGTCACAAATATTGCAGCTGTGATGGTACACTGTGGTTTTTCACCCAGTAGATATGGGAGTTTATCAAAATTGGGTTTGTTTTCGATTCTTTGTGGGTCTGTGTAATCTGAGGGAAATATGTGTCTCTAATATGGTCATACATTTGGCAGGAGGTTAGGAAGTGCAGCTCAGTTTCCACCTCATTTTGTGGGCGCATAGCCTGTTTTCTCTTGAGAGCCAGGTCTGCCTACGGCGGCCTTTCTCAATAGCAAGGCTATGCTCACTGAGTCTGTACATAGTCAAAGCTTTCCTTAAGTTTGGGTCAGTCACAGTGGTCAGGTATTCTGCCACTGTGTACTCTCTGTTTAGGGCCAAATAGCATTCTAGTTTGCTCTGTTTTTTTTTGTTAATTATTTTCAATGTGTCAAGTAATTCTCTTTTTGTTTTCTCATGATTTGGTTGGGTCTAATTGTGTTGTTGTCCTGGGGCTGTGTGTGGTCTGTTTGTGTTTGTGAACAGAGCCCCAGGACCAGCTTGCTTAGCGGACTCTTCTCCAAGTTCATCTCTCTGTAGGTGATGGCTTTGTTATGGAAGGTTTGGGAATCGCTTCCTTTTAGGTGGTTGTAGAATTTAACGGCTCTTTTCTGGATTTTGATAATTAGTGGGTATCGGCCTAATTCTGCTCTGCATGCATTATTTGGTGTTTTACGTTGTACACGGAGGATATTTTTGCAGAATTCTGCATGCAGAGTCTCAATTTGGTGTTTGTCCCATTTTGTGAATTCTTGGTTGGTGAGCGGACCCCAGACCTCAGAACCATGAAGGGCAATGGGTATTATAACTGATTCAAGTATTTTTAGCCAGATCCTAATTGGTATGTCAAATGTTATGTTCCTTTTGATGGCATAGAAGGCCCTTCTCTCTCTGTCTCTCAATTATTATTTATTTTCTTCAATTCAATGTATTATATTCATGTATTAAATCAAATTTCAGGCCCCAAATTAACTCTTCCCTCTCCCTCTATCGCTCTCTCACTGTCTGTCTCTGTCTCGCGCTCTCTCTCTCTGTCTCGCGCTCTCTCTCTCTCTCTGTCTCGCGCTCTCTCTGTCTCGCTCTCTCTCTCTCTGTCTCGTGCTCTCTCTCTCTCTGTCTCGTGCTCTCTCTCTCTCTGTCTCATGCTCTCTCTCTCTCTGTCTCTCTCTCTCTCTCTCTCTCTCTGTCTCGTGCTCTCTCGCTCTCTGTCTCGCTCTCTCTCGCTCTCTGTCTCGCTCTCTCTCGCTCTCTGTTTCGCTCTCTCTCGCTCTCTGTCTCTCTCTCTCGCTCTCTGTCTCTCTATCGCTCTCTCTCTCTCTCTCTACCCCTGTTCTCGCTCTCTCTCCCCCTCTCTCTCTCTCTCTACCCCTGTTCTCTCTCTCTCTCCCCCTCAATTTAATTTAATGTAATTAGCTTTATTGGCATGACATAACAATGTACATATTGCCAAAGCTTACTTTGGATATTTACACTATTAACATAATTAAAATAATAATAATCAATATTGTCAACGGGACAACAGTAACAACAATAACCAAGGGTCAAAATAACCATTGAACAATAACAATATGGAGGACATGTGCAGGTTGGTTGGTCTGTCAGACACTGTCCCTCATCTTATGGCAGGCAGCAATGTAGTGCGCTGCCAACCCACAGATCTCTGCGTCCTCCCCCAACAGGACGGGTAGCCTATCCTGCCAACCCACAGCTCTCTGCGTCCTCCCCCAACAGGACGGGTAGCCTATCCTGCCAACCCACAGCTCTCTGCGTCCTCCCCCAACAGGACGGGGAGCCTATTCTCATCAGAGAGGTCTTTGAAACCTTGAATAAGGGTTTCAAATTTGGGGAACTGACACTTTAATTGTTTTATATTTTTGACATTTTGTCAGGAAATGCAACTCTTTCTCAGGTTCTGCTGTGGTGCAGTGGTTGCACAGCCTTTCCTCTACAGGAAGCCAGGTTTTCCTGTGTCTACCCTTCTCAATGGCAAGGCTGTGCTCACTGAGCCTGTACTTTGTCAAGGTTTTTCTAAGGTTTTGATCAGTAACCATGGTCAAATAGTTAGCCACGGTGTACTGTCGATTTAGGGCCAGATAGCATTGCATTTTACTATGTGCTTGTGCATGTTTTCCCAATAAGCAGTGTAGTTCTGTTTTGACTGTTTTGTAATTTGGTTTATTCTGATTGATTGGATGTTCTGGTCCTGAGGCTTCAGTGTGTTAGTAGAACAGGTTTGTGAACTCAGCCCCAGGACCTTTGCTCAGCTCTTGGCATTGCAGGGCTTGGTGTCACGATCGTCATATGGAACAGACCAAGGCGCAGCGTGATGAACAAACATACTTTAATTAGTTAAAGTGTAAGCAAGATACAAAACAAGAAACGACTCGTGAAGTCCACGGTGACAATGACCGAACACGGAACAAAAACCCACAAACACAAAGGGAAAACAGACAGTTTAAATATGGCTCCCAATCAGAGACAACCAGCCAACAGCTGACACTCGTTGCCTCTGATTGGGAGTCACTCAGGCAAACATAGAAATCAACAAACTAGAACCCCCAACATAGAAAATAAACACATAGAATAAACACACCCTGGCTCAACAAATAGAGTCCCAGAGCCAGGGTGTGACAGTACCCCCCCCTAAAGGCGCGGACTGCGACCGCGCCTCAACTAAACAACACAGGGGAGGGCTGGGCGGGCATACCTCCTCGGCGGCGGTTCTGGCTCCGGCCTTGACCACCACCCTCCAATACACCCCCCATAGCGCCCCTGGTCCAGTCTGGCCCCGCCGGCTGGAGCCGAACTGGACTTAGCAGGAGCGGTTAGCTTCAGCTCCATAGTGGAGCAGTCGACCGGTACCTTACCAGGCACCGGTGACCCAGGCACGGGTTGTGCTGGACTGACGACGCGCACCCCTGGCTTGGTGCGTGGAGGAGGAACGGGCCTTACCAGGCTGACGACGCGCACCCCTGGCTTGGTGCGTGGAGGAGGGACGGGCCTTACCAGGCTGACGACTCGCCCCCCTGGCTTGGTGCGTGGAGGAGGGACGGGCCTTACCAGGCTGACGACTCGCACCCCTGGCTTGGTGCGAGTGGCAGGAACAGGCCTTACCAGGCTGACGACTCGCACCCCTGGCTTGGTGCGAGTGGCAGGAACAGGCCGGGCCGGGCTGGCGACGCGCACCGTATACTTGGTGCGAGTGGCAGGAACAGGCCGGGCCGGGCTGGCGACGCGCACCGTATACTTGGTGCGAGTGGCAGGAACAGGCCGGGCCGGGCTGGCGACGCGCACCGTAGACTTGGTGCGAGTGGCAGGAACAGGCCGGGCCGGGCTGGCGACGCGCACCGTATACTTGGTGCGAGTGGCAGGAACAGGCCGGGCCGGGCTGGCGACGCGCACCGTAGACTTGGTGCGTGGAGCAGGGACAGGCCAGACTGGGCTGGCGACGCACACCGTAGGCTTGGTGCGTGGAGCAGGGACAGGCCGGACCGGGCTGGCGACGCACACCGTAGGCTTGGTGCGTGAAGCAGGGACTGGCCGGACTGGGCTGGCGACGCACACCGTAGGCTTGGTGCGTGGAGCAGGGACAGGCCGGACCGGGCTGGCGACGCACACCGTAGGCTTGGTGCGTGGAGCAGGGACTGGCCGGACTGGGCTGGCGACGCACACCGTAGGCTTGGTGCGTGGAGCAGGGACAGGCCGAACCGGTTGCCTCTCGACCGCCCGACGACGACCCTGATCACGCCGTTGCTCCTCTCTACGGCGCGCCTCCACCGTCTCTTCTCCCGGCGCTTCATCCCATGTCCAGCCCAAGAGCTGCCCCTGGACACGCTGCTTGGTCGTTGCATGGTGGGTTTTTCTGTCACGATCGTCATATGGAACAGACCAAGGCGCAGCGTGATGAACAAACATACTTTAATTAGTTAAAGTGTAAGCAAGATACAAAACAAGAAACGACTCGTGAAGTCCACGGTGACAATGACCGAACACGGAACAAAAACCCACAAACACAAAGGGAAAACAGACAGTTTAAATATGGCTCCCAATCAGAGACAACCAGCCAACAGCTGACACTCGTTGCCTCTGATTGGGAGTCACTCAGGCAAACATAGAAATCAACAAACTAGAACCCCCAACATAGAAAATAAACACATAGAATAAACACACCCTGGCTCAACAAATAGAGTCCCAGAGCCAGGGTGTGACACTTGGTAATGATATGAGAGGGGGTCACTGTATTTTAGTTGTTTCCAAAACTGAATTGCTATTTTTTGAGTTTTTATTATTAGTGGATATTGGCCTAATTCTGCCCTGCATGCATTGTTTGTAGTTTTCCTCTGGACATGTAGGAGAATCTTACAGAACTCTGCATGCAGGGTTTCAATGGGGTGTTTGTCACATTTGGTGAAATCTTGTTTTGCAAGTGGACCCCACACCTCGCTGCCATAAAGTGCAATTGGTTCAATGACACATTCAATTAGTTTTAGCCAGATTTTAATAGGTATTTGAATTTGAATGTGTTTTTTAATGGTGTAGAATGCCCTGCGTGCTTTCTCTCTCAGTTCATTCACTGCATCATTAAGGTGTCCAGTTGAGCTTATTTTTAAACCTCAGTAATTGTTGTGTGTGCAGTACTCTAGTATATATTTTGTACCAATTGAGAACTTTGGTCTAATTCCCTGAGATCTGGATCTTCTCTGGAAAATCATTATTTTAGTATTTTTTGGGTTTACTGCCAGGGCCCAGGTCTGTCAGTACTGCTCTAGCAGGTCCAGGCTCTGCTGGAGGCCATGTGCTGTGGGGTGACAGCAGGCATAGGTCACCTGCGAAGAGCAGGCATTTAACCTCTGAATTGTGGAGATTAACACCAAGGGGCTGGGGATTTTTCTAGAATAGTGGCCAATTCGTTGATGTAAATATTGAAGAGTGCATGGCTCAGATTGCAACCCTGGCGAAGGCCCCGCCCCTGGTTAAAGAATTCTGTTATTTTTTTTGCCAATTTTGATGCTGCACATATTGCCAATAGATTTAATTATGTCATATGTTTTACCCCCTACACCACATAAAGTAACTTTGTAGAACAGTACTGTATGCCAAATAGAATCAAATGCTTTTTGGAAGTGGATAAAGCGAGCGTACATTTTGGTATTATTTTGGTGGACATTATCTATCAGGGTGTGTAGGGTGTAAATATGATCGCTCGTGCGATGTTTTGGTATAAATCCAATTGTGCTTTTACTCAAGACATTGTGCTAATTAAGGAAGTTTAGAACTCTTACATGTATAATACTACAGAAAACCTTCCCCAGGTTACTGTTCACACAAATGCCTCTGTAATTGTTAAGGTCAAGTTTGTCTCCGTTCTTAAAGATTGGGGTTATGAGTCCTTGATTCCAGATGTCAGGGAAATAACCTACACTCGGGATCAAATTAAACAGTTTTAATATAGCCAATTGACATTTTGCACTAGTGAATTTGAGCATCTCATTTAGGATGCCATCAGGTCGGCATGCTTTTTTAAATTTAAGGGCCTGAAGTTTCTCATAGAGCTCCTGATCAGTAATTAGGAGTCCAATGGATTTTGATTGTCCTTTACAGCTTTTCCTAATCCATTCAACTTCTCATGAATTTGGCATTGTTCTGCGTTTGTGTCCATTTGAACGGTGTTGTAGAGTGTTTTAAAATGGGTTGTCCAAATGTCACCTTTTTTTTTTTATCGCTAATTCCTCTTGTTTTGATTTTTTTTTTTTAGCTTTTTCAAATTTTGCCAGAAGTTGTTTGTGTTTATGGGCTCCTCAATCAGTGTCAGCTGCTTGCTATTGTACTGTGCTTTATTGGTTCTGAGTGTACGTTTATAGAGTTTTAAAGTATCACAGTCATGAAGGCGTAATTCACCATTATTTGGGTCTCTGTGCTTTTGGTTTGATAGTGTTCTAAGTTTTTTCCTTATAATTTTACAATCTGCATCAAACCAGTTGTCATCTGGGGTCTTTTTTGTTTTGTTTTTTTATCCATTTCAGTTGTGCTTCTTTTGCCGTTTGCCTGAAAATATAGTTGATGTTTTTTTTACTGCTAGATTGATGCCTTCTTTACTGTGAGTGAATGTGGTATCCAGAAGGTTATCTAAGAGTGTTTGGATATTTCGGTTACTGGTTGCTTTCTGGGTATTCTTCTGTGCTGTTTTGGGCCCATCTGTATGAAGTTCTGATGTTGTACAGCTCACTGGGCTGTGAATGTGTGGTTGTTTCCACATCTGTTCTTTTGAGGAACAACGTCATTTGGCTGTGATCAGACAGAGGTGTTAGTGGCTTGACGGTGAATGAGCTGAGGGGGTCAATGTCTGTATTCATATAGTCTACTGTGCTGTGGCCAAGAGGTGAGCAATAGGTGGATCTCCCCAAAGAGTCCCCCTGTAACCTACCATTGACAAAGTACAAACCCAAACCCCTGGAAATGGCACGTCTCTTCCTCAAGGTTGGGGAATATCTCCTCTGAGTAATATAGGGATTCTGGGGGGGGGGATATATATTGCGCAAAGGAACACACATTTTTCTGTCACTACAAGTAATTTGTTCAGTTTTTAACCAAATGTGATATTTACCAATTTTGAGGGCGTCAATTAGATTTCGTAGTTCGGATTTGTACTAAATGATCAATCCTCCAGAGTCTCTGCCTCTAATAAACAGCTGTGTTTCAGTGACGGCACAATCACCTCTCCGTAGCCTGCGGGACGGTAAGCGACAATGTCTGCCTTACACCATGTCTCCTGCACAATGACGACATCAACATCTTTTAAGATATTTTTTTTTTTTTTACTCCAGAGCTAAACTCTTCAATCCAAAGGTTGATGAGTTTAGGCCCTGAATGTTCCACACGCTAACTGATAGCGATTTCATGTTGCATTAAGAAAGAACAGCACAGTCAAAAAATACAGTAACTACTAACAACTAAGTTGTTAAGAGTGAGATGAACAGGATAACAGTAAACATTTGTACTGTGATATATATATATATATATTCCTATTCATTGAACAAGTAAACTTTTAATACAATAGGTGTGTGTGTGCGCGCGTTTAGTGCAGTTTAGTGCAGATGTATTGGAGGAGCTGTTTAATCTCACTCAACCCTACAGGGTCCTCCAGTCCCGCTGCTGGGCCCTGTGGAGTGGAGGGGGGCCAGGTCTGGGCCGTGGGGCTTCCTCTCTGGTCTGGTGCAGGGTAGTAGGCTGGGCCCGGTCCAGTCTGGCTGCGCCGATGAAAGTGGTGATGCTCTGGTGGTGGGTGGGGCCTGTGGGGTGCGCTTGGTCTTGTTGGGGCGTTGAGGGGGGCCTGGGGCTCCTTGGTGGTGCGCTGGTCTGGTAAGGGTCTCTGGGTGGGCCTCTGTCCAGTGCGGCATGGGGGGGTGTTTGTCTACCAAGTGCCACGTCCTTTAGAGACTTGGCAAACATCCCTTCCAGTCTGCTTCCTCAGGTGGGAGTGGTCGTGCAGATGCTCTGGGGTGATTGTTAGGTGGTGAGCAACGTGCACGTTCGAGAGTAGGCCACACCCTCTGGTGATGTCAGCGTTGACTTTCTGAATGGTACGGGGATGAAAGTCTTTGCGGGGCAGCAGAGTGGAGATGGTGATGTGTGAGTTGGGGAACCACTCAGAGGCCCTCTCTGCTACTCTGTTGACCAGGCTGCCTGCTCCCTCCTGCTCCTCTCGCAGGTTGTTGGTGCCGGTGGGAATAATAATGTGGCCTGGTGTGCCAAAGTCAGGCTGGGACAGGAATGTGGAGTGCATCCTGTGTTTTTGGGCACCCTATTTTGGACACCTTGTGGTGGGGGAAGAGTTTATCCTCTTGGATGAATTTCACATTTGAGTCGATGAGGATGGCCACCTCAGTGGGTTTTACCAGAGTAGTGGGTTTATGGTGTGGGGCTGGGGCTGGGGCTGGGGCTGGGGTACACAGGGCCTGTGTACAAGGAGGGGTGTGTC
>NC_140026.1:10531659-10554276 GCF_964263955.1 Coregonus lavaretus
ACGTAGGTCTCATAGTCCGCACACACACACACACACACACACACACACACACACACACGACCAAGGACCTACATGCCTCCGAGTCTACTCCCGTGAACGAACGTCTAGTCCAGAAACATGCCCTCACCCCGCTCCCTGTGTGTGTTCCCAGGCCCTCTCTGATGAGGCAGCTAAGGTGGTGTACCAGATGAAGAGGGCCAGCAGTGTGGACCAGAGCAGGAGGAAACAGACTCTGTGAGGAGCTGGACCTCAGCAGTCACAGTTGGCAGAATCGGCGGACATCTTGGATCCACAGGAGCCAGTTGCAGCATCAACAGTTGCCAAAACTGGCAGCCATGTTAGAGACTGTCCAAGACTGGACGCTCACTCAAATAACTCCTAATTTATTACCTAAATATTAAATAAAGACGTGTACATAAAATAATATTAAGATTAGGATGTTTTGATTTTGTTATAAGACCTATTGTAAAGTTTCCCAGGTGGCTTAAACCTGCAGGACAGGTCAGCCTATATTCTCTCTTTACTCAGACCCTCTCCGTCTAGGTGACTGGTAACAGGTCACCTCCATCCATTTCCCTCTGGGTGAATGAGAGAAACCTCTTAGTGGTGTGTCTCATCAATTCATGAGAAGTAGGACATGCAGTGAGGGAAAAAAAGTATTTGATCCCCTGCTGATTTTGTACGTTTGCCCACTGACAAAGAAATGATCCGTCTATAATTTTAATGGTAGGTTTATTTGAACAGTGAGAGACAGAATAACAACAATAAAATCCTGAAAAACGCATGTCAAAAATGTTATAAATTGATTTGCATTTTAATGAGGGAAATAAGTATTTGACCCCCTCTCAATCAGAAAGATTTCTGGCTCCCAGGTGTCTTTTATACAGGTAACGAGCTGAGATTAGGAGCACACTCTTAAAGGGAGTGCTCCTAATCTCAGTTTGTTACCTGTATAAAAGACACCTGTTCACAGAAGCAATCAATCAATCAGATTCCAAACTCTCCACCATGGCCAAGACCAAAGAGCTCTCCAAGGATGTCAGGGACAAGATTGTAGACCTACACAAGGCTGGAATGGGCTACAAGACCATCGCCAAGCAACTTGGTGAGAAGGTGACAACAGTTGGTGCGATTATTCGCAAATGGAAGAAACAAAAAAGAACTGTCAATCTCCCTCGGCCTGGGGCTCCATGCAAGATCTCACCTCATGGAGTTGCAATGATCATGAGAACGGTGAGGAATCAGCCCAGAACCACACGGGAGGATACTGTCAATGATCTCAAGGCAGCTGGGACCATTGTCACCAATAAAACAATTGGTAACACACTACGCCGTGAAGGACTGAAATCCTGCAGCGCCCGCAAGGTCCCCCTGCTCAAGAAAGCACATATACAGGGCCGTCTGAAATTTGCCAATGAACATCTGAATGATTCAGAGGAGAACTGGATGAAAGTGTTGTGGTCAGATGAGACCAAAATCGAGCTCTTTGGCATCAACTCAACTCGCCGTGTTTGGAGGAGGAATGCTGCCTATGACCCCAAGAACACCATCCCCACCGTCAAACATGGTGGTGGAAACATTATGCTTTGGGGGTGTTTTTCTGCTAAGAGGACAGACAGGACAACTTCAAAGGGACGATGGACGGGGCCATGTACCGTCAAATCTTGAGTGAGAACCTCCTTCCCTCAGCCAGGGCATTGAAAATGGGTCGTGGATGGGTATTCCAGCATGACAATGACAATTAAAATGCAAATCAATTTATAACATTTTTGACCTGCATTTTTCTGGATTGTTTTGTTGTTATTCTGTCTCTCACTGTTCAAATAAACCTACCATTAAAATTATAGACTGATCATGTCTTTGTCAGTGGGCAAACGTACAAAATCAGCAGGGGATCAAATACTTTTTTCCCTCACTGTAGGTCTCTCTCAACCGGGCTTGTCACGATCGTCTAAAGGAGTGGACCAATGCGCAGCGTGGAATGCGAACATACTTTATTAGATATTCACCACACGAACAAAAAACAACAAAACGATACGTGAAGTCCTTGGTAGCAAACACAAACCAACACGGAACAAGATCCCACGAATAACAAGTGAACACAAGGCTGCCTAAGTATGGTTCCCAATCAGAGACAACAAGCAACAGCTGATTCTCGTTGCCTCTGATTGAGAACCACCCCGGCCAACACAGAAACACATGAACTAGATACTGAAACAATCAACACAAAACATAGACTCTACACACCCTGGCTCAACATAAAAGAGTCCCTAGAGCCAGGGCGTGACAGTACCCCCCCCCCCCAAAGGCGCAGACTGCGACCGCGCCCACATAAACCGAACAGGGGAGGGTCGGGTGGGCATTCCTCCTCGGAGGCGGATCCGGCTCCGGGCGTGACCACCACCCTCTAATAACCCCCCCGTAGTGCCCCTGGTCTGGTCTGGCCCCGCTGGCTGGAGCTGGACTGGACATCGGTAGAGCGGATTGCTTAGGCTCCGGTGTGGAGCAGCTGACCGGTACCTGACCAGGCACCGGTGAAACGGGCACGGGCAGTGCCGGACTGACGACGCGCACCACAGGCTTGGTGCGGGGAGCAGGAATGGGCCGGACCGGGCTGACGACGCGCACCCCTGGCTTGGTGCGGGGAGCAGGAATGGACCGGGCTGACGACGCGCACCCCTGGCTTGGTGCGGGGAGCAGGAACGGGCCGGACCGGGCTGACGATGCGCACCACAGGCTTGGTGCGGGGAGCAGGAACGGGCCGGGCCGGGCTGACGACGCGCACCATAGGCTTGGTGCGGGGAGCAGGAACAGGCCGGACCGGGCTGGCGACGCGCACCATAGGCTTGGTGCGAGGGGCAGGAACAGGCCGGGCCGGGCTGTGGAGACGGACTGGAGGTCTGGAGCGAAGAGCTGACACAACCCGTCCTGGCTGAATGCCTATCTTAACACACTCTGTGTGAGGCATCAGCACAGGACGTACAGGGCTGTGTACATGTACTGGCACTACAGCACGTGACACTGGCGCAGGATATCCGGGACCGAGGAGGGGTACTGGAGGCCACGAGCGTTGAGCCGGCACACTCCGTCCTGGCTGCATGCCCACCTTAGCACGACACGTGCGTGGTGCTCGCACAGGACGTACCGGACTGTGCCGGACCACTCGCGGCACAGTACGCAGCTCCGCATATCTCGGAACCTGCCCAGTCTCATGCTGCCTAGCCTGAGTACGGGGAGTTGGCTCTGCTCTACCTCTAGGCTCCACCAACCTCCCTTCCGGCCCCCCAAACCCGGTGGCCTCCTCTCCTAATCCCCAAACTCGCCCTGTAGCTGCCTCCAGCAGCCCCGTCGTCCATGCCGTGTGCCCCCCCCTAAAAATGTATTGGGGTTGCCTCTTGCGTGTCCTACGTCGGCCCGGTTGGCGCCGCTGCTCCTCTCTACGGCGCGCCTCCACCGTCTCCTCCCACGGACGGCGATCCATCCCGGCCTGGATTTCCTCCCAAGTCCAGGACCCTTTCCCGTCCAATATCTCCTCCCAAGTCCAGGCTGTCTGCTCCTGGACACGCTGCTTGGTCCTGTTATGGTGGGATCTTCTGTCGCGATCGTCTAAAGGAGTGGACCAATGCGCAGCGTGGAATGCGAACATACTTTATTAGATATTCACCACACGAACAAAAAACAACAAAACGATACGTGAAGTCCTTGGTAGCAAACACAAACCAACACGGAACAAGATCCCACGAATAACAAGTGAACACAAGGCTGCCTAAGTATGGTTCCCAATCAGAGACAACAAGCAACAGCTGATTCTCGTTGCCTCTGATTGAGAACCACCCCGGCCAACACAGAAACACATGAACTAGATACTGAAACAATCAACACAAAACATAGACTCTACACACCCTGGCTCAACATAAAAGAGTCCCTAGAGCCAGGGCGTGACAGTACCCCCCCCCCCCCAAAGGCGCAGACTGCGACCGCGCCCACATAAACCGAACAGGGGAGGGTCGGGTGGGCATTCCTCCTCGGAGGCGGATCCGGCTCCGGGCGTGACCACCACCCTCTAATAACCCCCCCGTAGTGCCCCTGGTCTGGTCTGGCCCCGCTGGCTGGAGCTGGACTGGACATCGGTAGAGCGGATTGCTTAGGCTCCGGTGTGGAGCAGCTGACCGGTACCTGACCAGGCACCGGTGAAACGGGCACGGGCAGTGCCGGACTGACGACGCGCACCACAGGCTTGGTGCGGGGAGCAGGAATGGGCCGGACCGGGCTGACGACGCGCACCCCTGGCTTGGTGCGGGGAGCAGGAATGGACCGGGCTGACGACGCGCACCCCTGGCTTGGTGCGGGGAGCAGGAACGGGCCGGACCGGGCTGACGATGCGCACCACAGGCTTGGTGCGGGGAGCAGGAACGGGCCGGGCCGGGCTGACGACGCGCACCATAGGCTTGGTGCGGGGAGCAGGAACAGGCCGGACCGGGCTGGCGACGCGCACCATAGGCTTGGTGCGAGGGGCAGGAACAGGCCGGGCCGGGCTGTGGAGACGGACTGGAGGTCTGGAGCGAAGAGCTGACACAACCCGTCCTGGCTGAATGCCTATCTTAACACACTCTGTGTGAGGCATCAGCACAGGACGTACAGGGCTGTGTACATGTACTGGCACTACAGCACGTGACACTGGCGCAGGATATCCGGGACCGAGGAGGGGTACTGGAGGCCACGAGCGTTGAGCCGGCACACTCCGTCCTGGCTGCATGCCCACCTTAGCACGACACGTGCGTGGTGCTCGCACAGGACGTACCGGACTGTGCCGGACCACTCGCGGCACAGTACGCAGCTCCGCATATCTCGGAACCTGCCCAGTCTCATGCTGCCTAGCCTGAGTACGGGGAGTTGGCTCTGCTCTACCTCTAGGCTCCACCAACCTCCCTTCCGGCCCCCCAAACCCGGTGGCCTCCTCTCCTAATCCCCAAACTCGCCCTGTAGCTGCCTCCAGCAGCCCCGTCGTCCATGCCGTGTGCCCCCCCCTAAAAATGTATTGGGGTTGCCTCTTGCGTGTCCTACGTCGGCCCGGTTGGCGCCGCTGCTCCTCTCTACGGCGCGCCTCCACCGTCTCCTCCCACGGACGGCGATCCATCCCGGCCTGGATTTCCTCCCAAGTCCAGGACCCTTTCCCGTCCAATATCTCCTCCCAAGTCCAGGCTGTCTGCTCCTGGACACGCTGCTTGGTCCTGTTATGGTGGGATCTTCTGTCGCGATCGTCTAAAGGAGTGGACCAATGCGCAGCGTGGAATGCGAACATACTTTATTAGATATTCACCACACGAACAAAAAACAACAAAACGATACGTGAAGTCCTTGGTAGCAAACACAAACCAACACGGAACAAGATCCCACGAATAACAAGTGAACACAAGGCTGCCTAAGTATGGTTCCCAATCAGAGACAACAAGCAACAGCTGATTCTCGTTGCCTCTGATTGAGAACCACCCCGGCCAACACAGAAACACATGAACTAGATACTGAAACAATCAACACAAAGCATAGACTCTACACACCCTGGCTCAACATAAAAGAGTCCCTAGAGCCAGGGCGTGACAGGGCACCATTCCAATAAGGCTGTGCCCATATATGGAGTTCCAATATGGAAGACAATGCCCATATATGGAAGTTCCTGCTGTGGATTTTATGTGTCTCATGAATTCATGAGAAGTAGGACATAGGTCTCTCTCAACTGCCAACTTCTCAAGCCATCTATCTTGTGGCACAACATCATCATCTTATTTTTCTTCTTCAGAAACTGATTACACCTGAAGGTCGTTAACAAATCATGTACAAAATCTAGGGTTGGCCTGCTTTGGCAAATGTACGTGACAGAATGATGCACACACATTCTCTCTCTCTCTCTCTCTCCCTCGCTATCTCTCCCTCTCCCTCTTCCTCTCCCTCTCTCTCTTCTCCCCCTCTCTCTACCTCAATGTTAATTTCTGACATACTATACCTCACCACTAACGATCCAGGAGTTTCAGAGAGATACGTTTAACATCTGTGCATCATACAAAAATACAAATACTACAAAGATCCAGAGACAGACAAATGGAGAAGGAAAACCAAATAGCGTTACAAAACCATTAAAAGCAGTTTGATAGTGTAGTTGAAGTCGGAAGTTTACATACAACTTAGCCAAATACATTTAAACTCAGTTTTTCACAATTCCTGACATTTAATCCTAGTAAAAATTCCCTGTCTTAGGTCGGTTAGGATCACCACTTTATTTTAAGAATGTGAAATGTCAGAATAATAGTACAGAGAATTATTTATTTAAGCTTTTATTTCTTTCATCACATTCCCAGTGGGTCAGAAGTTTACATACACTCAATTAGTATTTGGTAGCATTGCCTTTAAATTGTTTACCTTGGGTCAAACGTTTCGGGTAGCTCATTCCTCCTGACAGAGCTGGTGTAACTGAGTCAGGTTTGTAGGCCTCCTTGCTCGCACACGCTTTTTCAGTTTTGCCCACAAATGTTCTATAGGATTGAGGTCAGGGCTTTGTGATGGCCACTCCAATACCTTGACTTTGTTGTCCTCAAGCCATTTTGCCACAACTTTGGAAGTATGCTTGGGGTCATTGTCCATTTGGAAGACCCATTTGCGACCAAGCTTTAACTTCCTGACTGATATCTTGAGATGTTGCTTCAATGTATCCACATAATTTTCCTTCCTCATGATGCCATCTATTTTGTGAAGTGCACCAGTCCCTCCTGCAGCAAAGCACCCCCACAGCATGATGCTGCCACCCCGTGCTTCACGGTTGGGATGGTGTTCTTCGGCTTGCAAGCGTAACCCTTTTTCCTCCAAACATAACGATGGTCATTATGGCCAAACAGTTCTATTTTTGTTTCATCAGACCAGAGGACATTTCTCCAAAAAGTAAGATCTTTGTCCCCATGTGCAGTTGCAAACCGTAGTCTGGCTTTTTTATGGCGGTTTTGGAGCAGTGGCTTCTTCCTTGCTGAGCGGCCTTTCAGGTTATGTCGATATAGGACTCGTTTGACTGTGGATATAGATACTTTTTTACCTGTTTCCTCCAGCATCTTCACAACGTCCTTTGCTGTTGTTCTGGGATTGATTTGCACCAAAGTACGTTCATCTCTAGGAGACAGAACGCGTCTCCTTCCTGAGCAGTATGACGCCTGCGTGGTCCCATGGTGTTTATACTTGCGTACTATTGTTTGTACAGATGAACGTGGTACCTTCAGGAGTTTGGAAATTGCTCCCAAGGACGAACCAGAGGTCTTGGCTGATTTCTTTTGATTTTCCCATGATGTTAAGCAAAGAGGCACTGAGTTTGAAGGTAGGCCTTGAAATACATCCACAGGTACACCTCCAATTGACTCAAATGATGTCAATTAGCCTATCAGAAGCTTCTAAAGCCATGACATCATTTTCTGGAATTTTCCAAGCTGTTTAAAGGCACAGTCAACTTAGTGTATGTAAACTTCTGACCCACTGGAATTGTGATACAGTGAATTATAAGTGAAATAATCTGTCTGTAAACAATTGTTGGAAAAATGACTTGCGTCATGCACAAAGTAGATGTCCTAACCGACTTGCCAAAACTATAGTTTGTTAACAAGACATTTGTGGAGTGGTTGAAAAATGAGTTTTAATGACTCCAACCTAAGTGTATGTAAACTTCCGACTTCAACTGTAGGTGTAATGTGGTCACATTTTCTAGTTCCTGTTAAGAGCCGAGCTGCAGCATTTTGAAATAACTGTATACAAAGAGTTAGAGTAATCTAGACGGGAGGAAATAAAAGCATGTCAAACTTTCTCCGGATCAGTGACTGAAACGAATGACTTTAGCAATATTTCTTAAATGATAAAAGCAGGACTGGACAGTGTAACTCGAAGGTTAAAGCTGAAGTTTTCTTTTTTTACAATAAAATCTCTATTTTTGATGTATGTGAAATGTTTTAGAAGGGTCCAGACACCCTTTTTTTTTTGTTATTTCACATGTTTTTGAGGAACTTACCCCAAACAGCAAATCACTTCCCTATCTTCGTTGTGTAGTATGGAATAGTACATGTAAATGTACAAAAACCTAACCTGACACATTCTATACGTACATCACATGAGATGGTGGTACATCTCAAGGTTTTTCTTATAATAATAATATGCCATTTAGCAGACGCTTTTATCCAAAGTGACTTACAGGCAGTGCAAATAGTCCAGGTAGCCATGATTAGCTGGTTATAAGGTTGCAGATAAAGTTCGGAATGACAACATCTAAAGACCTGCATCATCACGCTAAGACCTACTGTGAGCCGTTTTATAAAATCTATTTGGTTGTTTTTGGAGCATTTGTTCATGTTCTGTCAAAAAATACTACTTATCCTTTAAAGTCAAGGTCAAAGGTCAAACACCAAGGTTTCTGGCAAAGGTCAAACACCAAGGTTTCTGTCAAAGGTCAAACACCAAGGTTTCTGTCAAAGGTCAAACACCAAGGTTTCTGTCAAAGGTCAAACACCAAGGTTTCTGGCAAAGGTCAAACACCAAGGTTTCTGTCAAAGGTCAAACACCAAGGTTTCTGTCAAAGGTCAAACACCAAGGTTTCTGTCAAAGGTCAAACACCAAGGTTTCTGGCAAAGGTCAAACACCAAGGTTTCTGTAAAACAGGCTTTACATTGGTGGCCAAAGGACCAAGGCTATTTTCAATCTGGTTTCTAGGAAGGTGGGGACCAAATTAGTGGGAAACCTCTGATTTCTTATAATTGAGCTGGAGGAAGTTGTCAGACATCCAACGTTTGATGTCAGCGAGAAACTTGAGTAAGGTAGCTAAGCTAGCTTTTTTTTAGTAAATATTTTCTTAACTCTATTTCTTGAACTGCATTGTTGGTTAAGGGCTTGTAAGTACGAATTTCACGGTAAGGTCTACACCTGTTGTATTCAGCGCATGTGACAAATAAAATGTGATTTCATTTGATAAGCTAGCTTGATCACTGGGTCTGATTTGGTAAATAAAGCTGTGTGTCATCCGCACAGCAGTGAAACTGAACGTTGTGATCGCGGATGATGTCACCTAGGGGAAGCATGTACAGGGGGAAAAAAAGGATGGGGCCCAGAATTGACCCCTGAGGGACACCATAGTGAATAGGGATGATACTGAGCCACATAAACATGACCTGAACCAATCGAGGGCCAGAGATTCCCACCCACCTCTCCAGCCGGTCGATAAGAATGTTATGATATATAATATCCATAGAATACAAGGCCAAATCTACACTAGAGTTGCTTACTAGATTACATTGAATGTTCCTTAGTGGCCTCTAGTTAAAGTTTTGACTTAAATCTGCATGAAAATCTATGGCAAGACTTGAAAATGGCTGTATAGCAATAATCAACAACTAACTTGACAGAGCTTGAAGAATTAAAAAATAATAATACTGGGCAAATATTGTACAATCCAGGTTTGCAAAGCTCTTAGAGACTTACCCAAATGACTTTTATTTTCATTTGTTTTTAACAAATGTTCCACGTTCACATTACAGAGTACTTTGTGTAGATTGTTGACAAGAAATGACAATTAAATGCAATTTAACCCCACTCTGTAACACAACAAAATGTCAAATAAAGTCAAGGGGCGTGAAAACGTTATGAATAGCGCTGTCTCTACAGAAATAGCTCTGGGTTGAACTGCTTTGGCAACATTTCTAACTGAACGACGTGACAGATGGCCTAGGTTGTTCCGTTCTTTCTCTCTCATCATCTCTCCCTCTCTCACCCTCTCTCTCTCTCTTACCCTCTCTGACCCTCTTTCTCTCTCTCTCTATGTCTCTCTCTCTCTCCTCCCTTTATCACTCCATCTCCAGGTTGAGAGTCACACCCACTTCTCCTGCCGGTCGACAAGAATGTTATGATCGATAGCATCAAACGTGATTGAACTACTGTCACAACCTAGATATATAGCTCTGTCTCTACAGAAATAGCTCTGGGTTGAACTGCTTCGGCAACATTTCTAACTGAACGACCGTGACAGATGGCCTAAGTTGTTCCATTCTCTCTCTCTCTCTCTCTCTCTCTCTCTCTCTCTCTCTCTCTCTCTCTCTCTCTCTCTCTCTCTCTCTCTCTCTCTCTCATCATCATCTCTCTCCTCAGTGGTGTAGTGATGCCTGGAGAAGTGGATATACTCTAATTTTGCCAAACATCCAGCCTGCCAAAGGAAAGGCTCCCTGTGTGAAAGATTCTATGAGAAACAGACATACACTCTGACTGACCTAACATGATGAATCCCATATTGGTGTTTCACAGTCAGGCCAACCTAAGCTTTACTGTGTTGTAGGCTATTAGTAGATCTACTATTGAAACAGATAATAATAATAATATGCCATTTAGCAGACGCTTTTATCCAAAGCGACTTACAGTCATGTGTGCATAAATTTTTACGTATGGGTGGTCCCGGGGATCGAACCCACTACCCTGGCGTTACAAGCGCCATGCTCTACCAACTGAGCTACAGAGGACCATGAATGAGGCTGTCAACTGAGTCAGAAATTCACAGGTTTCAGATAGTTTTTTAAAAATGAGGTTTTCACTCTCGAAGTCACACTAAAAATAAATAAATAAAGATGTTATGCTATGTTCTAAGTCCATAACAATGCTTAAACCACATCAGGAGACAATTTTTCTGGGAAAAATCTAATAATTTGTTTTGTGTAGTTGCCCTTTAATTCAAGTGCACAGGCACCTAGCACCGTTGTTTGGTTAGCAGTGTTTCTGTAGTACATGAGATGGCGTTAGCAAAACAAATGGCCACTGGACTGATGCAAATAATCATATCACTCTGCCAGGTAGGCATAGGCTACTTTGTAGCTAGTTAACCTCTACGGGATCGGTGTCCTGTATACGGGACGGTTGAGCTAACGTGCGCTAATGGGATTAGCATGACTGTTGTAAGTAACAGCAAACTTTCCAGGACATAGACATGTCTTATATGGGCAGAAAGCTTACGTTCTTGTTAATCTAACTGCACTGTCCAATTTACAGTAGCTATTACAGTGAAAAAATACCATGCTATTGTTTGAGGAGAGTGCACAACAACAAAAAACTTATCACGGCAACTGGTTTGATACATTCACCTCTGAAGGTAAATAATGTACTTACATTCAGTAATCTTGCTCTGATTTGACATCCTAAGGGTCCCAGAGATAAAATGTAGCATAGTTTTGTTTGATAAAATCAATTTTTATATTCAAATGTAGGAACTGGGTTCTACAGTTTGAACCCCTGCTGTCTCTGGCTCCACACCCACCCCGCCCGGCCATCTAGATGTGTGAAAGTTAGTGTATAAGCTAATGATCCAACATGTAAGACATTCCTGGGAGTGTGTAAACTTACATTTCGTATTACCATATCATTTTTGTATGTTCTCTATGGTTATGTACTTGAAAATGTATCAATTGACCAATTCGGCACATTTGGGCAGACTTGATACAAAATAGTCCAGTATTGCAATGATTCACTGGATCAATCTGAAACTTTGCGCGCACACTGCTAGTGGCCAAGATCTAAATTGTGCCTAAACTGCAATATTATATTGTGGCCTTTCTCTTGCATTTCAAAGATGATAAAAATACTAATAAAATACAATTATGCATGTTTTTTTGTTTGTATTATCTTTTACCAGATCTAATGTGTTATATTCTCCTACATTAATTTCACATTTCCACAAACTTCAAAGTGTTTCCTTTCAAATGGTATCAAGAATATGCATATCTTTGCTTCAGGTCCTGAGCTACAGGCAGTTACAGTTGAGTATATCATTTTAGGCGAAAATTGAAAAAAAAGGGTCAGATCCTTAAGATTTAATTGAGAAGGTTTTTTGAGAGCCAACCAGCTACCAGAAGATGATAATGCCAATCATTAGCGTCGCTATATTTTTCCTGTTCCTTAATTGTTTGAAACCTGGACGTTTTACTTCATATAATGAGGCATGTCTTACCTTGCTTCAAAGTAGCCTATAGCCAAAATCCCACCATAGAAACGTGGAGGCAATTATTTTTATAAAGACTTCCTCATTGTGCGTTCTCCTGTTCTATTGGTTTTCTTTCAACTTTTCTTTCATTGTCTAGCAGCCAAAGGCATTATCCTAGTCATATTAGCAACCCATCTTTAAATCCCCCCTCTTCCACATTTCTAATGGATATTTTCCATCTTTGTCCATGAAACCACTCGCATGAGCGGTGCGCATTTTAGAACAATGTTTTCCCGCAAATTGCATTTTAGAACCTTCAAGAAATAATAGTTAATCAACATTTTAAGCTAAACGTTCTGATCTGTTCCATCAGCCTTATTTAGTGCAGTGGAATCTCCTCAGAGGAGGAAGGGGAGGACCATCCTCCTCAATGAATTTCATACGAATTTAAATAGTGAAACATTTAAAATGTTATCCTTTTTATATAAAGCTATACAAAATGTATTCACGTCACCAAATAATTGATTAAAACACACAGTAGCCTCAGCAGCACTGTGTAGGGTAGCACCATGGTGTAGCCGGAGGACAGCTAGTTCCCGTCCTCCTCTGGGTACATTGACTTCAATACAAAACCTAGGAGGCTCATGGCACCGCAGTGCATAAAATGTGGTGAGTAGTGCTACGTATGATGTGACGTGCTGTACGTAGTTATGGTTTACGACAGTGTGCTGCTTTACTTATGAATGGGTTGTCAGAATGAGTGGCACATGTCATAAAAATGCCAGAGTGGTGTACAATGTGAAACCGTGCAGATGTAGCTCATTGGTAGTGTTCTTCTACAGCTAGATTTAACAAGTAGTTGACTCAAAGAGAGAGAAAGACAATAGTTGAACAGTTTTAAACAAATTACTTTCTTCAAAAATGAAGGAGGAGCAAGAGAGAGAGAGAGAGTGTGTGTGTGAATGTTTTTTCGCATGATCACAGACAGCTGATGTGTTGTGCACTGAAGTCCACAAGCGAAGGGAAAAAGGTGAGCGGAGGAGAGAGGAGGAGAGCTCGTAGACGCGAGAAGGAATACAATGAGCTGTTTATATGTGGCTGCTATGAAAGTGAATTGTGTTTGCATGTGATCAGGGGTGTATTCGTTCCGCCGATTCTGTTGGAAAATGTTTCTTAAACGGAAGCAAACGGAACGAAACGGGGATAAAACATACCTGAATTTACCCAATAGAAACTCTTGTTTGTAACTGTTGGACTAATGATTACACCCTAGATCCGCTAGATGCAGGCAAGAGTGTGCAAGGCGGTATTGAATGTGTCACTGTCTGTTCTCTCGACCTGTGCACCTACGTTGTAAACTTACATTCCTAGGCTAGGTTGTAGCAACCTCATGATGGGTATAGGGAAAATTCTAGTATCATGTAGTAGCCTAAACCTATCCATGTTACATTGAACTGGGTGAATGGAATATGAATGACAGTCATCCAAGACGCTGTAATAGAAATAAGGCCATGCTCATTAAAAAAATGATTGTCCCTCCCTCATCTTAAACGGCACCAACCGCCACTGATTAAGTGATACAGCATATACCTCTACTTCACTACTTTCGTGCATATCAGTGGGTATACGTGTAGCTCAGTTGGTAGAGCATGGCGCTTGCAACGCCAGGGTTGTTGGTTTGTTTCCCACGGGGGGCCAGTATGAAAATGTGTGCACTCACTAACTGTAAGTCACTCTGGATAAGAGCGTCTGCTAAATGACTAAAATGTAAAATGTATACACAATGCTGACTGAAAAATAAGTGGGTATACCCTCCACTACACCACTGTCTCTCACTCTCTCTCTCTATTGTTCTCCCTCTCTCTCTCACTCTCTCTCTCTCTCTCTTACTATCGCTCTCCCCCTCTCTCTCTCTCTCTCTCTCTCTCTATTGTTCTCTCTCTCTCTCTCTCTCTCCCTCTCTCTCTATTGTTCTCTCTCTCTCTCTCTCTCTCTATTGTTCTCTCTCTCTCTCTCTCTCTCCCTCTCTCTCTATTGTTCTCTCTCTCTCTCTCTCTCTCTATTGTTCTCTCTCTCTCTCTCTCTCTCTCTCTCTCTCTCTCTCTCTCTCTCTCTCTCTCTCTCTCTCTCTCTCTCTCTCTCTATTGTTCTCTCTCTCTTTCTCCCTCTCTCTCTCTCTCGCTCTCTCTCTCTCACTCTCTCTCTCTCTCTCTCTCTCTCTCTCTATTGTTCTCTCTCTCTCTCTCTCTCTCTCTCTCTATTGTTCTCTCCCTCTCTCTCTCTCTCTCTCTCCCTCCCTTTCTCTCTCCCTCTCTCTCTCTCTCTCTCTCTCTCTCTCTCTCTCGCTCTCTCTCTCTCTTTCTCCCTCTCTCTCGCTCTCTCTCTCTCTCTCGCTCTCTCTCTCTCTCACTCTCTCTATTGTTCTCTCTCTCTCTCTCTTTCTCTCTCTCTATTGTTCTCTCTCTCTCCCTCCCTTTCTCTCTCTCTCTCTCCCTCTCTCTCTCTCTCTCTCTCTCTCGCTCTCTCTCTCTCTCTCTCTCTTTCTCCCTCTCTCTCGCTCTCTCTCTCTCTCTTTCTCTCTCCTTCTCGCTCTTAGGCCCTGATATGACTGTCATATGGCTGTGGGCTACACTAGTTCATTTAGCAGACAAGATGTGCTTAGAGTTCCGTGGCATTATTCTATATTATTATATAGAATGAAGAAAACAATTGAACAAAGCTGAATAAAATAGAAATTATATTTTCTGATGGAGTGCACAGATGCGGCTATTCTGTGTTGTGCGGTTAACAAAGAAACAGGTCCTCCTATATGATTAATTTAGAGTTATTTATGTAACTTTAGTTATCATACAAACATTGGGCTATATGTTTTGATTTTTAATATATTGTAAGGCTGCATGATGCGACTCTAATTATGACTTTGTATGAAGTTGTATGAAAGGCATGAGCTCTGATTTGTTTCATGCGCAGGCTGTACACACTTCATCAGTCTCTCATTCACAATTTGACAACCACTTGATAATGCCTCGAATTTCCCCGGCGGCATCCCCCTTGTGTGGCCGTAATGCCCCCTAAAAATATCCATGCCTTTTGCGGCCAGTGGCCATTGTGCCCTTGGGCTGAAAATAATAATAATAATTCCCTTCTCCCGGCTGCGTGCTCCAAAACATCTCTCACTCACATGGCTCTTTCAGATATCTTAATTCTTATTATCCAGTGCCCCAGACACATTGGGGAAGCAACTGCGCGCGTCCATCTTATCGAATTCCGAGGCGCATATTGAAGATTTTAGAAGAACTGTCCCAATTTACTTTCCGTCAGCCAACAAGATGAGTAACGAACAGCAAAAGCACTAGCCTACAGTGCATTCGGAAAGTATTCAGACCCCTTGACTTTTTCCACATTGTTTTTACGTTACAGCCTTATTCTAAAATGTATTAAATAAAAAATGTTCCTCATCAATCTACACACAATACCCCATAATGACGAAGCAAAAACAGGTTTTTAGTATTCAGACCCATTTACATTTACATCATTTAGCAGACGCTCTTATCCAGAGCGACTTACAAATTGGTGCATTCACCTTATGATAGCCAGTGGGACAACCACTTTTCTTTTCTTTTTTTATGGGGGGATGGGGGAGGGTAGAATGATTACTTTTATACTATTCCAGGTATTCCTTAAAGAGGTATGGTTTCAAGTGTCTCCGGAAGGTGGTGAGTGACTCCCCTGTCCTGGCGTCGTGGGGGAGCTTGTTCCACCATTGGGGTGCCAGAGCAGCAAATAGCTTTGACTGGGCTGAGCGGGAACTGTGCTTCCGTAGAGGTAGGGGAGCTAGCAGGCCAGAGGTGGATGAACGTAGTGCCCTCGTTTGGGTGTAGGGTCTGATCAGAGCCTGAAGGTAAGGAGGTGCCGTTCCCCTCACAGCTCCGTAGGCAAGCACCATGGTCTTGTAGTAGATGCGAGCCTCAACTGGAAGCCAGTGGAGTGTGCGGAGGAGCGGGGTGACATGAGAGAACTTGGGAAAGTTGAACACCAGACGGGCTGCAGCGTTCTGGATCAGTTGTAGGGGTTTAATGGCACATGCAGGGAGCCCAGCCAATAGCGAGTTGCAGTAATCCAGACGGGAGATGACAAGTGTCTGGATTAGGACCTGTGCCGCTTTCTGTGTAAGGTACGGTCGTACTCTGCGAATGTTGTAGAGCATGAACCTGCAGGATCGGGTCACCGCTTTGATGTTAGCGGAGAACGACAGGGTGTTGTCCAGGGTCACGCCAAGGTTCTTTGCACTCTGGGAGGAGGACACAATGGAGTTGTCAACCGTGATGGCGAGATCATGGAGAGGGCAGTCCTTCCCCGGGAGGAAGAGCAGCTCCGTCTTGCCGAGGTTCAGCTTGAGGTGGTGATCCGACATCCACACTGATGTGTCTGCCAGACATGCAGAGATGCGATTCGCCACCTGGTTATCAGAAGGGGGAAAGGAGAAAATTAATTGTGTGTCGTCTGCGTAGCAATGATAGGAGAGACCATGTGAGGATATGACAGAGCCAAGTGACTTGGTGTATAGAGAGAATAGGAGAGGGCCTAGAACTGAGCCCTGGGGGACACCAGTGGTGAGAGCACGTGGTGCGGAGACAGATTCTCGCCACGCCACCTGGTAGGAGCGACTTGTCAGGTAGGACGCAATCCAAGAGTGAGCAGCGCCGGAGATGCCCAACTCGGAGAGGGTGGAGAGGAGGATCTGATGGTTCACAGTATCAAAGGCAACGGATAGGTCTAGAAGGATAAGAGCAGAGGAGAGAGAGTTACCTTTAGCAGTGTGGAGAGCCTCCGTGACACAGAGAAGAGCAGTCTCAGTTGAATGATCAGTCTTGAAACCCTTTGCTATGAGACTTGAAATTGAGCTCAGGTGCATCCTGTTTCCATAAATCATCTTTGAGATGTTTCTACAACTTGATTGGAGTCCACCTGTGGTAAATTCAATTGATTGGACATGATTTGGAAAGGCACACACCTGTCTACATAAGGTCCCACAGTGGACAGTGCACGTAGAGCTCTGAGACAGGATTGTGTCGAGGCACAGATCTGGGGAAGGGTTCCAAAAATATTCTGCAGCATTGAACGTCCCCAAGAACCCAGTGGCCTCCATCATTCTTAAATGGAATAAGTTTGGAACCACCAAGACTCTTCCTTCACGTCTGGAGGAAACCTAGCACCATCCCTATGGTGAAGCATGGTGGTGGCAGCATCATGCTCTGGGGATGTTTTTCAGCAGCAGGGACCGGGAGACCCATGGGGCGGCGCACAATTGGCCCAGCGTCGTCCAGGGTAGGGGAGGGAATGGCCGGCAGGGATGTAGCTCAGTTGGTAGAGCATGGCGTTTGCAACGCCAGGGTTGTGGGTTCGATTCCCACGGGGGGCTAGTATGAAAAAATTACAAATAAAAATAATGTATGCACTCACTAACTGTAAGTCGCTCTGGATAAGAGCGTCTGCTAAAATGACGTAAATGTAAATGTAAATGAGAACGGAGCAAAGTACAGAGAAATCGCTGATGAAAACCTGCTCCAGAGCACTCAGGACCTCAGACTGGGGCAAAGGTTCACCTTCCAACAGGACAACAAACCTAAGCACACAGCAAAGAAAACGCAGGAGTGGCTTCGGGACAAGTCTCTGAATGTCCTTGATTGGCCCAGCCAGAGCCCGGACTTGAACCCGATCTAACATCTCTGGAGAGACCTGAAAATAGCTGTGCAGCGAAGCTCCCCATCCAACCTGACAGAGCTTGAGAGGATCTGCAGAGAAGTATGGGAGAAACTCCCCAAATACAGGTGTGCCAAGCTTGTAGTGTCACACACAAGAAGACTCTAGGCTGTAATTGCTGCCAAAGGTGCTTCAACAAAGTACTGAGTAAAGGGTCTGAATACTTATGTAAATGTGATATTTGCGTTTTTAATTTTGAAAAATCAGTTTTTGCTTTGTCATTATGGGGTATTGTGTGTAGATTGATGAGGGGGGGGAAACTATTTAATCAATTTTAGAATAAGGCTGTAACGTAACAAAATGTGGAAAAAGTGAAGGGGTCTGAATACTTTCTGAATGCACTTATGTCAATCTACTATCCCCCATAGTACAAAAGTTGACCTATTGTACTGGTCAACTTGTCCCATTGTGCGAGAAATAAACATACCAAACAGAGTCTGGGGAAGTTGTGAGATGCGATAGATCCGAAATGAATGCAACCACTCGCATCAAAAAAACTTTTAAAAGCAACGAGGCTGACTCAACAGATCAGAACGTTTAGCTTAAAATGTTGATAAACTATTAGGCTATTTCTTCACATTATAAATAAGCGCGAATGTTCCAAACTGCAATCAATTAGCGGGAGAACACCATTTTCAAAAGTGACCGCAAATGCAATTATGCATGTAATACTTTACATTGGTGCATTTTTATGGTGAAAATTATCTTCCTCAAACATAATAATAATATGCCATTGAGCAGACGCTTTTATCCAAAGCGACTTACAGTCATGCGTGCATACATTTTTTTTGTGTATGGGTGGTCCCGGGGTTCGAACCCACTACCTTGGCGTTACAAGCGCCTTGCTCTACCAGCTGAGCTACAGAGGACCACATGAAACATGAAACTCACATGTCCCCTATGTATACCAGGTAGGCTCTACACCGGTTGTAAAGCAGATCGATGTGCTTAATTTTAAGACGTTATTTGGCCACTTTAGTTGGGATACAAATCTTATCAAAACGTATAGGCCTATAGGCTAGGCTACATGAGGTTATATTATATAGGCTACATGAGGTTATATTATATAGGCTACATGAGGTTATATTATATAGGCTACATGAGGTTATATTATATAGGCTACATGAGGTTATATTATATAGGCTACATGAGGTTATATTATATAGGCTACATGAGGTTATATTATATAGGCTACATGAGGTTATATTATATAGGCTACATGAGGTTATATTATATAGGCCTATAGGCTAGGCTAGGCTACATGAGGTGTGAGACTGAAAAAATCTGTTTCTTCCCTAACTGCACACAAGCTGGGAATCATTCACAAGTGATAATATATAATTCACAGGTGACAGGCTAATATTGTAACCCATCAGGCTATTCTTGATTTAATCTTGTCTTTACATATAGTGAATACTATATGTGGTGAAATTAGTTTTGATTTAGAATGGACCATTATCGTGCACCTGTCTCGGAACACGGGGCATCTATCACTTAAATAGCGAATGGAGGACGTTTTTTCCCGTGGTTCATTTTCATGCCTGTAGAAAACTGATGGGATCCACCTCTTTTTAATAGAGGCCGTCAAAACTCTGTTTTCTCACGCAATTTCATGGCCTATAGAAATGTTGCGCAACATGAGCTCATGGGCTCTCATGAAGAGTTTGATTAGATTTTCGATTACGTTTTGCATTGATGTCAGAGTGATTTAGAGGGACAATAGAGTGCTGAGTACCAGGCAGTTAGCAAGTTAGGTAGGCTACTAATGACCATCAGCAGCATCAGAGCTTGGAGAAGCCTAGTTACTGTGACTAAGGGGTGTGGCATAACAGCCATAGTCTATACGAACCCGCTGGTAGATGAAGCCCTACAAACTACAAGTTTCGGGCCCCGTGTAGCTCAGTTGGTAGAGCATGGCGCTTGCAACGCCAGGGTTGTGGGTTCGTTTCCCACGGGGGGGCCAGTATGAAAATGCATGCACTCACTAACTTTAAGTCGCTCTGGATAAGAGCGTCTGCTAAATGACTAAAAAAAGATAAAACACCTGATGTGCTACACGCCATTCACCTGTAGGAACGTGGCCATTTCTTGGGACACTAGCTGTTGTCGCTAATGAGTTGATCCGAACCGACTAAACACTTCTCCAAGCTTCTCGATGGTCTTCTAAGCACTCGTAAATGGCAACCTCTGATGACCACAAGAAACATTCTGTCTTCGAATGGAACAGCCAAGTCGATGTGAATGCGTTGCCACACCTCCTCAGGCCAATCCCACAAATGAAGAGGAGTGCTTTCCATCCAATCCAGGCTACCAGAAGTAGCTTCCTTCATGCGAATCCACAATGACATTTACATTTTTAGTCATTTAGCAGACGCTCTTATCCAGAGCGACTTACAGGAGCAATTAGGGTTAAGTGCCTTGCTCAAGGGCACATCGACAGATTTTTCACCTAGTCAGCTCGGGGATTAGAACCAGCGACCTTTCGGTCACTGGCACAACGCTCTTAACCACTAAGCTACCTGCCGCCCGAATGACCTTGAGTGTAGCTGCTGCAACACTGGTTTCCTCAGTGAAGGTGGACCGATAACTCTCCTCCCTCGCAGCAGGCAGCCGGACCGACAGCTCAGTTTCGGGTTTCAGTTCCGGAGCGCCGCCTGCGGCTTTACCTTTGATGATGATGATGTCCATCACTTCAGATAAAGGGTCTGAATACTTATGTAAATGTGATATTTCCGGGTTTTTTTTAATACTTTGAATACATTTGCAAACATTTCTAAAAACCTGTTTTTGCTTTGTCATTATGGGGTATTGTGTGTAGATTGATTAAGTTTATAAGAAGGTTGTAATGTAACAAAATGTGGAAAACGTGAAGGGGTCTGAATACTTTCCGAATGCACTGTATGTCAATCTACTATCCCCCATAGTACAAAAGTTGACCTATTATATTTCCGAATGCAAAGTCTTCAGACCCTGCAGAAAGTCTTCAGACCCCTTGACTTTTTCCACAGTTTGTTTTGTTAAAGACACAATACTCCATAATGTCAAAGTGGAATTTTTACAAATTAATAAAAAATTAAAAGCTGAAATGTCTTGAGTCGGTAAGTATTTAAACCCCTTTGTTACGGCAAGCCTATATAAGTTCAGGAGTAAAAGTGTGCTTAACAAATAAAATAAAATACAATCAAATTGTATTTGCCACATGCGCCGAATACAACTGGTGTAGACGTCACAGTGAAATGCTTACTTACAAGCCCTTAACCAACAATGCAGTTTTTAAGAAAAGAAAAAAAAAGTGTTAAGTAAAAACGAGATAAGTAAAAAATAAAAAATTGCTAACAATTAAAGAGCAGCAGTCAAATAAAATAACAGTAGGGAGGCTATATACAGGGAGTACCGGTACAGAGTCAATGTGCGGGGGCACCGGTTAGTCGAGGTAGTTGAGGTAATATGTACATGTGGGTAGAGTTAAGGTGACTCACACTGTGTGCAATAATAGTAATAAACATGATTTGTTAAGGACTACCTCATCACTGTACCCCACACATACAATTATCTGTAAGGTCCCTCAGTCGAGCAGTGAATTTCACGCACAGATTCAACCACAAAGACCAGGGTGGTTTGAACTAGAAAAACCTGCTTCAGTCTGCTTTCCAACAGACACTGGGAGACAAATTCACCTTTCAGCAGGACAATAACCTAAAACACAAGGCCAAATATACACTGGATTTGCTTACTAAGACGACATTGAATATTCCTAAATTGCCTAGTTTCAGTTTTTACTTAAATAGGCTTAGAAATCTATGGCAAGACTTGAAAATGGTTGTCTAGCAATGATCAACAACCAATTTGACAGAGCTCGAAGAATTTTAAAAAGAATAATGTGCAAATATTGTACAATCCAGGTGTGCAAAGCTCGTAGAGACTTACCCAGAAAGACTCACAGCTGTAATCGCTGCCAAAGGTGATTCTAACATGTATTGACTCAGGGGTGTGAATCCTCATGTAAATGAGATATTTCATTTTCAATATATATTTGGAAACATTTCTAAAAACATGTTTTCACTTTGTCATTATGCCGTATAGTGTGTAGATGGGTGACATTTATTTATTTATTTAATCCATTTTAAATTCAGGCTGTAACACAACACAATGTGGAATAAGTCAAGGGGTATGAATACTTTCTGAAAGTACTGTACTATTTTGCAACAACACACAAACAAAACAAAAAAAGTGTCTCATGAATTTATGAGAAGTAGGACGTAGGTCACTCTCAACTGGCAACTTCAGAAGCCATCAATCCTGTGGCACAATGACTTTAGTCTAGGGTTTAATTCAGGGTTGACCTGCTTTGGCATCTTTACTATGTACTGTACGTGACAGAAGAGCCCTGATGCACACACATAAACTCTCTCTCTACTCTCTCTCTCTCTCTCTCTCTCTCTCTCTCTCTCTCCTCTCTCTCTCTCTCTCTCTCTCTCTCTCTCTCTCCTCTCTCTCTCTCTCTCCTCTCTCTCTCCACTGGGTCTGATTGGTAAATAAAGCTGTGTCATCCACATAGCAGAGAAACTGAATGTTTTGATTGCGGATGATGTCACCTAGGGGAAGCATGTACAGAGAAAAAAAGGATGGGGCCCAGAATTGACCCCTGAGGGACACCATAGTGAATAGGGATGATACTGAACTGCTTTGGCAACATTTCTAACTGAACTACATGATAGATGAGCCCTGATGTTGATCCTTTCTTTCTCTCTCTCTCTCTCTCTCTCTCTCTCTCTCTCTCTCTCCTCTCTCTCTCTCTCTCTCTCTCTCTCTCTCTTTCCCCCTCTCTCCCACTCTCTCTCTGTCTCTCTCTCTCTCTACGTCTCTCTCTCTCTCTCTAC
>NC_140026.1:10554476-10574476 GCF_964263955.1 Coregonus lavaretus
GTGTGTATCTATTTATCTAGATGGAGGTGGTGGAGGAGGAGGAGAGGACACAGACCATCAGGACCCCAGCACCATAGAGAGGGAGTGGATGGACAATAAGGTGAGAGAGAGAGAGAGAGAGAGAGAGAGAGAGAGAGAGAGAGAGAGAGAGAGAGAGAGAGAGAGAGAGAGAGAGAGAGAGAGAGAGAGAGAGAGAGAGAGAGAGAGAGAGAGAGACTACAGAGGTAGTGCGTACGGCCCAGTACATCACTGGGGCCAAGCTTCCTGCCATCCAGGACCTCTATACCAGGCAATGTCAGAGGAAGGCCAATTGTCAAAGACTCCAGCCACCCTAGTCATAGACTGTTCTCTCTGCTACCGCACAACAAGCGGTACCGGAGCGCCAAGTCTAGGTCCAAAAGGCTTCTTAACAGCTTCTACCCCCAAGCCATAAGACTCCTGAACAGCTAATCATTGCTACCCGGACTATTTGCATTAACCCCCCCACCCCCTCTTTTACGCTGCTGCTACTCTCTGTTTATTATTTATGCATAGTCACTTTAACTCTACCAACATGTACATATTACCTCAATTACCTCGACTAACCGGTGCCCCCGCACATTTACTCTGTACCGGTACCCCCCTGTATATAGCCTTGCTACTGTTATTTTATTTTACTGCTGCTCTTTAATTATTTATTATTTTGACTTATCTCTTTTTTACTTAACACTTTTTTTCTTCTTAAAATTGCATTATTGGTTAAGGGCTTGTAAGTAAGCATTTCACTGTAAGGTCTACACCTGTTGTATTCGGAGAATGTGGCAAATAAAATTTTATTTGATTATAGACGGTACTAGTTATACAGCTGTCTGTCTAATCAGAGGTAAGGTGTTATAGATGGTACCAGTTATACAGCTGTCTGTCTAATCAGAGGTAAGGTGTTATAGATGGTACCAGTTATACAGCTGTCTGTCTAATCAGAGGTAAGGTGTTATAGATGGTACCAGTTATACAGCTGTCTGTCTAATCAGAGGTAAGGTGTTATAGATGGTACCAGTTATACAGCTGTCTGTCTAATCAGAGGTAAGGTGTTATAGATGGTACCAGTTATCCAGCTGTCTGTCTAATCAGAGGTAAGGTGTTATAGATGGTACCAGTTATACAGCTGTCTGTCTAATCAGAGGTAAGGTGTTATAGATGGTACCAGTTATACAGCTGTCTGTCTAATCAGAGGTAAGGTGTTATAGATGGTACCAGTTATCCAGAAGGTCTCTGCCTTGCAGACCCAGTGCACCAGTACAAGTGGTGAGGGGTCTGCAGGATCCGTTTTGACAAGTATTGGGTTCTTCTGTGTTTGTATATGTATTCACACATTGTTTCTCCTCCTCTCTCCTCTCTCTCTGTGTGTGTGTGTGTGTGTGTGTGTGTGTGTGTGTGTGTGTGTGTGTGTGTGTGTGTGTGTGTGTGTGTGTGTGTGTGTGTGTGTGTGTGTGTGTGTGTGTGTGTGTGTGTGTGTGTGTGTGTGTGTGTGTGTGTGTGTGTGTGTGTGTGTGTGTGTGTGTGTGTGTGTGTGGTGTGTGTGTGTGTGTGTGTGTGTGTGTGTGTGTGTGGTGTGTGTGTGTGGTGTGTGTGTGTGTGTGTGTGTGTGTGTGTGTGTGTGTGTGTGTGTGTGTGTGTGTGTGTGTGTGTGTGTGTGTGTGTGTGTGTGTGTGTGTGGTGTGGTGTGGTGTGGTGTGGTGTGGTGTGGTGTGTGTGTGTGTGTGTGTGTGTGTGTGTGTGTGTGTGTGTGTGTGTGTGTGTGTGTGTGTGTGTGTGTGTGTGTGTGTGTGTGGTGTGTGTGTGGTGTGTGTGTGTGTGTGTGTGTGTGCCAGCTCCGAGTGTCTGAGGCAGAGATCCATGAGCTGATTCTACAGAGACAGAGGAAGATGGAGGAGATTAGGTCATCACTGGCTCAACTACAGGTGACCTTTACCCCCTGACCCTTAACCCCTGGTTACCTCACCCTCTCTCCCCCCCCCCGTCCAACCCCATTCAAAAGTCCATTGATTACTACAGTATATACCTTAAACACTGTAACTTAACCCTGAACGTTTACCCTCAACTCTCTCCAAGGGCTCTATTTTCTTCTTTGCTGGCGTTAACGTGGCGCTACTGTCAAACGCACGTTTGTTTGTCATTTTGTAAAAAACTGTCGCACTGGCATTTTCCAGCCCTAACGCCAGGCTCAGTAATGTACCTGTCTAACATCGGGACGCTCGCGCTCAGATAGGGCTGGTCCTCTGTAGCTCAGCTGGTAGAGCACGACGCTTGTAACGCCAAGGTAGTGGGTTCGATCCCCGGGACCACCCATACACAAAAAAATGTATGCACGCATGACTGTAAGTCGCTTTGGATAAAAGCGTCTGCTAAATGGCATATTATATATTATTATTATTATTATAGGAGGGGTGGAAATATTTGAGGTGTGTCCTTTAAAAATATGGTCAAAAGTTTTAATTTCAGGCAGCGCTGGGATATTTAAAAACCCAAACCCTTCGTACCCTACCCTTACCCATGGCCTACTATAATGAAGGCTGGAGATTTTATAATATCATTACATTTTACATGTATTTATTGTTGTAAAAAAAAAAAAAAAAAAAAAAATAAGATTGTTTTTTTTATTTCATTTTATTAAAACCAAACCTATTACAATGAAGAAGTGTGAATGCGATCTGTAATATCCAATATGTATATAAAACATTCTATTTGGGAGCAGTGTAATGGAGTGGACATTCTCCCTTTGTATTTATATTGGATCTTTGTCCAGCTACTGTGAAAAGTTTGGATGTGCGTAAAACCCTCCATAGTCTGCGTTGTTTTAATAGTATATGCCCATGGGAAGCAATTATAGCGCCTCTAAATGTATTTAGACATAGCTTATTTAAAACAAGTTGTTTCGATTAGGATTATTCACTCTCTTTTTAGTGAATTGAATCTTGTTTAGCCATAATGCAATTTACAGTTGGTCTAGCCCATATATCAGTGTGATAGCTATGTATATATTTCAACATTGAAGCCATGCAACTACTTAGAACAATGTGGACTACAAACAGGTTCAAGTCAACATATTTAGCGAACGTGGGATTGGTCTGCATTTTGTTATTTTGTTTATGTAAGCCATTTAACAAACTATAACAGACTAACATTGGAATTGGAGTTGTTTCCAAGGCGATACATAAAAAAAAAACGTAAATAGGCAACTTGAAGCAACCACATATTTAGCCATGGAGCACGTTCTGATTGGCCAATGACGGGCCAAGCCTCGACACACCCACAACCTGTTCATTCATTAAAACCCGGCCCGTTCGCGCCAAACGCCAGCAACTGCGCCGATAATTGTGATAGTTAAAATATCAAAAATATTTCGGACAAACCCCTTGAACCTAGAACGCTTAGATTGACCGTTGCGTTAAGTTGATTAAAATAGAGCCCTAAGATTCTAACACACAGTCTCACTCCCTTCCCCAGCTGTCAGTGGAACGTGAGACAGCGGGCATCATGGGTACGTTCAGTGCGTTGGTGTGTGCGGTTGAGAGGTCACAGGCTGAGCTCGTGGAGATGGTTGAGATTAGTAGGCGGGTTGCAGAGCACCAGGCGGACGCTGTGATTTGTCAGCTGGAACAGGAAGTGACTGAGCTCAGGAAGAGAAGCCACGCCTTCTCCCAGATGGCCCAATCAGACGACTACGTTCATTTTATCAAGGTGAGAGGATGGAGGGAGGGAAACAAACACACGTTTAAAGAACAAGATGGTCGTTTTCCAGACTACTTTGTAGATGTTGTATTACATCAACCAACGGTTGCACGCTTTGTCATCTGCTGCAGTATCATATGATGCCATATCATCTGCTGCAGTATCATATGATGCCATGTCATCTGCTGCAGTATCATGTAATCGCCATGTCATCTGCTGCAGTATCATATGATGTGGTTTGATTATATGTTTAACACCTATTCAGGTGTTGTGAAATCTGTCATGAATCTGCGATGTGGTCAGCCTGGAACGCTCATTTCCACTCAATGAAAAACATACTCTCTTTGATCCGCCCCCACCCTCAGAGCTACCCTGCCCTCTGCACCCCTCCACCAATCAGAGACTGGTCTGGGGTGTCGGTGAACCCTGACCTGGGAACGGGGCCCATCTATAGGTCGCTGTCTGTCCTGGTCCAACGCTTCCAGGAAGAGCTCAACAGGATGGCTGAGTTTGGTGAGTACTGCTCCGTTCTCCTCTCCTTCACCTCCTCTCTTTCACTCCTCTCTTTCACACCTCTCCTTCATCTCCTCTCCTTCACCTCCTCTCTCCTCTCCTTCTCTCCTCTCCTCTCCTTCTCTCCTCTTCTTCATCTCCTCTCCTTCACCTCCTCTCTCCTCTCCTTCTCTACTCTCCTTCTCTCCTCTTCTTCATCTCCTCTCCTTCACCTCCTCTCTTTCACTCCTCTCTTTCACACCTCTCCTTCATCTCCTCTCCTTCACCTCCTCTGTCCTCTTCTTCACCTCCTCTCCTTCATCTCCTCTCCTTCATCTCCTCTCCTTCACCTCCTCTCTCTCTCTTCTCTCTCTCTCTCCTCTCCTTCTCTACTCTCCTTCACCTCCTCTCTTTCACTCCTCCTTCATACCGGACACAGAGACATAAACATGGTCTCCATGAGTTCATCTGACTCTGTGGAAGTAGATAAAGGGCCTCATTGCCAACATCCTGATGAATCCCATTTAAGAGCCCCATTCCAAACGAAACCCTAGTTCACTACTTACCCATTAAGTTCAACCAGAGAGACTAAAATGACTTTTTACTGAATCAACTGTGCATGATGGTAGAGTTGGTGAGAAAACAAACCCTTAACCCTGTACATCCCAAAGTATTGGTTTTCAGACAGAAGATGTGAGTGTGTAACTGGCCAACTGGGAGGGGGGGGGGGGGGTCGTTAAACCATAGGGACTGCTTGAATTTCAAATTAGGGAGGTGTTAAACAATGGAAGTCTTAATGAATTTACCTGCAGGGAAGCAGAGAACCATTCACACAGACCCGATACCCGTAGAGAAGCAGAGAACCATTCACACAGACCCGATACCCGTAGAGAAGCAGAGAACCATTCACACAGACCCGATACCCGTAGAGAAGCAGAGAACCATTCACACAGACCCGATACCCGTAGAGAAGCAGAGAACCATTCACACAGACCCGATACCCGTAGAGAAGCAGAGAACCATTCACACAGACCTGATACCTGTATTTTGGTTACAAGGTCTTTAGGTGGCTTTTATTTTTTTCATGTTTTGTTTACCACCCACCCCTTTTCAGAGCTGGTATAAAAACGCAGGTCAATTAGTGGGATATAACTCACCTGTTTCAGCCGGTTACCTGTGTTTTCTTTACAGGCGTACATCTTCCACTAGAGTCATCTCCAATTCCACAGCCCAGTGAGTATCTACATAGATTACAAGTACAGAGTGTGAGATAAAGATTTCAATTGAATAATGTAATGTAGTTGTTGCCTGTTTATAATTCTGTGTAATTACAATATTGATTTTTATTGGTTATTGATTTGGTTTCTTCTGTTGATTTATTCAAGAGGTGAAGAGGGTACAAGAGTATGCAGGTATGTAGAGATATATATATATATATAGAAGGTTATCACAAAGTTATACTTTATCTTTACACATCAATGTATTTCCATGTATCTCTCCTCTCTCCACCCTTCTCTCAATCCCTCCATCTCTTCTCCTCTCTCCCTCCCTCAGTGGACGTGACTATGGACTCAAGCACCGCCCACCCCAGGCTCATCCTATCAGAAAACGGGAAAAAGGTTAGTTATATGTCACATATTTATATTGGATGTTACTTGGGGGGGGGGGGGGGGGGGGGGGGGGGGGGGTAGGCACAGAACTGCTCTACTGATCAAGGTTTAGGAGTAACTTCATGATACTTCTAGTGACCCACTCAAATAATGTTGTGAAAAGCACTGACCTGCTCTCTGTCTATAGGTCAAATGTGGGGACCATCACCAGTCGGTACCTCATAACCCTGAGAGGTTCGACCGTGTCGTGTGTGTTCTGGGTCGAGAAGGGTTCTCCTCTGGGCAACACTATTGGGAGGTAGGGTGACAGTTACCCATTTTTATTAAACATTGTGTTGATCCTGGATCCTCATTTAGCTTTGTTGATCCTGGATCCTCATTTAGCTGTGTTGATCCTGGATCATCATTTAGCTGTGTTGATCCTGGATCCTCATTTAGCTGTGTTGATCCTGGATCCTCATTTAACTGTGTTGATCCTGGACACTCATTTAGCTGTGTTGATCCTGGATCCTCATTTAGCTGTGTTGATCCTGGACACCTCAGCAATAAAGTTGTGTTCCTATTCGCAGGTGGAGGTGGGCGGGAAGACTGACTGGGATCTGGGCGTGGCCAGCAGCTCCATCAACAGGAAGGGGAAGATAATGGTATCCCCTAGCAACGGCTACTGGTTCCTCAGCCTCAGAGACAAACACAACTATGCGTTCCGGACAGAACCCTCCACCGAGCTGCTTCTCAACCTCAGACCACAGAAGATTGGGGTGTATGTGGATTATGAGAAAGGGCAGGTAGGATGTCACACATTCGTACTCGTCAGGGTTGCAAAATTCTGGTAAATTTACCAAAATTCCAGGATTTTCCAGAAATCCCAGTTGGAAGATTCCCGGAATCAAGAGAGAATGAGGAGGAAATCCAGAATCCTTCAACCAGGATTTCTGAAATACCTGGGAATTGTGCAATTGACTACACACACCTCCTTGACTACACACACTAACCTCTTTCTTCTCTCCCTGTCTATCTTACTATACAATGTGGACTAACTTCCCCTTCCTCTCCCCTGTCCAGGTATCGTTCTACAACGTGGACTAACTTCCCCTTCCTCTCCCCTGTTCAGGTATCGTTCTACAACGTGGACTAACTTCCCCTTCCTCTCCCCTGTTCAGGTATCGTTCTACAACGTGGACTAACTTCCCCTTCCTCTCCCCTGTTCAGGTATCGTTCTACAACGTGGACTAACTTCCCCTTCCTCTCCCCTGTTCAGGTATCGTTCTACAACGTGGACTAACTTCCCCTTCCTCTCCCCTGTTCAGGTATCGTTCTACAACGTGGACGCTAAGCTCCACATCTACACTTTCCTGGACACCTTCTGTGAGTCTGTGTTCCCGTTCTTCAGTCCCTGCACCAACAAGTCAGGCAAGAACGACGGAACCCTCACCATCACACCAGTACTGCTCATGGACTGACTGTAACACACACACACACACACACACACACGAAGACTTATGCACACACACACTGTGTGAGCATGCAATATGTAAATACCGGCACACAAATGAAGTTACATGCAATATACACACTTTTATTTCTCAGATCTCTTTTTACTGATGATTGAAACCAACTTATTGAAAGGTACAGTAATATATATATATATATATATATATATATATATATATATATATATATATATATATATATATATATATATATATATATACTGAACAAAAATATAAAAACGCAACATGTAAAATGTTGGTCGCATGTTTCATGAGCTGAAATAAAAGATCCCAGAAATCTTCCATACGCACAAAAAGCTTATTTCTCTCATTTTGTGCACAGATTTGTTTACATCCCTGTTAGTCAGCATTTCTCCTTTGCCAAAACAATCCACCTGACAGGTGTGGCATATCAAGAATCTGATTAAACAGCATGATCACTACACAGGTGCAACTTGTGCTGGGGACAATAAAAGGCCACTCTAAAATGTGCAGTTTTGTAACACAACACAATGCCACAGATGTTTTAAGGGAGTGTGCAATTGGCATGCTGACTGCAGGAATGTCCACCAGAGCTGTTGCCAGAGAATTAAATGTTAATTTCTCTACCATAAGCCGCATCCAATGTCGTTTTAGAGAATTTGGCAGTACGTCCAACTGGCCTCACAACCGCAGACCACGTGTATGGCGTCGTTGGGCGAGTGGTTTGCTGATGACAATGTTGTGAACAGAGTGCCCCATGGTGGGGTTATGGTATGGGCAGGCATAAGCTACGGACAACGAACACAATTGCATTTTATCGATGGCAATTTGAATGCACAAAATACCGTAATGAAATCCTGAGGCCCATTGTGAGGCCCATTTTTTAAAGGTATCTGTAACCAACAGATGCATATCTGTATTCCTAGTCATGTGAAAAAAAAAAAAAAAAAAAAAAAAAAAAATGAAAACCACAGATTAGGGCCTAATGAATTTATTTCAATTGACTGATTTCCTTCTATGAACTGTAACCCAGTACAATCTTTGAAATTGTTGCATGTAGCGTTTTTATATTTTAGTTCAGTGTATATATAACATGTACCTGTTGGCGATGACCTGTAGTATCTGGTTCAGTGTTTACATTACTTTATACTTTACTGGAATTCCATTAAAACTACTGGTAATAGGCTATTTTAAGGAAAGAAACCTATATCTGTTATAAAGGAATAAAACATAAATATGTGATTTGCACTGATGAAACATGTACATAAATACAGATTTATTACAGTTGAAGTCGGAAGTTTACATACACTTAGGTTGGAGTCATTAAAACTTGTTTTTCAACCACTCCACAAATATCTTGTTAACAAACTATAGTTTTGGCAAGTCGGTTAGGACATCTACTTTGTGCATGACACAAGTCATTTTTCCAACAATTGTTTACAGACAGATTATTTCACTTATAATTCACTGTATCACAATTCCAGTGGGTCAGAAGTTTACATACACTAAGTTGACGGTGCCTTTAAACAGCTTGGAAAATTCCAGAAAATGATGTCATGGCTTTAGAAGCTTCTGATAGGCTAATTGATATCATTTGAGTCAATTGGAGGTGTACCTCTGGATGTATTTCAAGGCCTACCTTCAAACTCAGTGCCTCTTTGCTTGACATCATGGGAAAATCAAAAGAAATCAGCCAAGACCTTAGAAAAAAATGTGTAGACTTCCACAAGTCTGATTCATCCTTGGAAGCAATTTCCAAATGCCTGAAAGTACCACATTCATCTGTACAAACAATAGTACGCAAGTATAAACACCATGGGACCACGCAGCCGTCATACCGCTCAGGAAGGAGACGCGTTCTGTCTCCTAGAGATGAACGTACTTTGGTGCGAAAAGTGCAAATCAATCCCAGAACAACAGCAAAGGACCTTGTGAAGATGCTGGAGGAAACAGGTACAAAAGTATCTATATCCACAGTAAAACGAGTCCGTGGGGACAAAGATTGTACTTTTTGGTGAAATGTCCTCTGGTCTGATGAAACAAAAATAGAACTGTTTGGCCATAATGACCATTGTTGTGTTTGGAGGAAAAAGGGGGTGCTTGCAAGACGAAGAACACCATCCCAACTGTGAAGCACGGGGGTGGCAGCATCATGCTGTGGGGGTGCTTTGCTGCAGGAGGGACTGGTGCACATCACAAAATAGATGGCATCATGAGGAAGGAAAATTATGTGGAGATATTGAAGCAACATCTCAAGACATCAGTCAGGAAGTTAAAGCTTGGTCGCAAATGGGTCTTCCAAATGGACAATGACCCCAAGCATACTTCCAAAGTTGTGGCAAAATGGCTTAAGGACAACAAAGTCAAGGTATTGGAGTGGCCATCACAAAGCCCTGACCTCAATTCTATAGAAAATGTGTGGGAAGAACTGAAAAAAGCGTGTGCGAGCAAAGAGGCCTACAAACCTAACTCAGTTACACCAGCTCTGTCAGGAGAAATGGGCCAAAATTCACCCAACCTATTGTGGGAAGCTTGTGGAAGGCTTCCCGAAATGTTTGACCCAAGTTAAACAATTTAAAGGCAATGCTACCAAATACTAATTGAGTGTATGTAAACTTCTGACCCACTGGGAATGTGATGAAAGAAATAAACGCTGAAATAAATCATTCTCTCTACTATTATTCTGACATTTCACATTCTTAAAATAAAGTGGTGATCCCAACTGACCTAAGACAGGGAATTTTTACTAGGATTAAATGTCAGGAATTGTGAAAAACTGAGTTTAAATGCATTTGGCTAAGGTGTATGTAAACTTCTGACTTCAATTGTATATCCAGGACCAGGGCAAATGTATATTTTATATTTTTATAATGTGGAAAACTTTGATTAAGGGGAATTGTAGAACACCTCCATTCCAATGAAACTCCATGCAGATTAGTGGTGCGCTGGTCAGCTGTTTATTCACCACACACCGGGCTGCAATTGCTAATAACCCACAACAGCCCGGTTTATATGTGATAAAGTGACAATCTGAGGCCCGCACCCGACCCACTTATGTAGGCTACAGTCAGAGGCGGCGATTCACAAAACTTTTCCAACACATTTTCTTCACGATCTTTTTGCCTGATTTAAATATGTTTCTGCTTATAATTTCTGACGTTAGGTAGCTTCTCTTCTGTCACTATGTTGCTCTAGAGGACTAAATAAACCCTTGCTCACCAGAATGTCATAAATTGATAGAATGAATGCTTCAGTCTCGTTGAAAAGTAACGTTTTCTCTGTCATCTGCTTAATTTCGTGGACCCACAGACGTTTAGGGACCGGGGAGAAAATAAAAAAAACTATTTCTATTTAAACTGGAAACATTTTCTGTGCAAAATTTTGACCGGTTGTAATGAATTAGAAAGCTGTGTAAACGACCCAACATGTTTCTAATAAGATTTCAGTTCGTCTTGGATGCATATTTTATGTGGTTGAAATACTATCAGCTTTTATGATGCTAATTAAGCACTTATATAGATGGTATCTAACTGAGCATTGTATTCTCTCAAGATGCTGAAATAAATACATCTTATTTCTCCACATTTGGTGTATACTTTTACTGCAAGAAATGCTTAATTCTGCAGGAGTTAATATTAAGGCTATGTGAGAGGTTATAGACCTACAATCAGTGTCCAGATTTCAGTTTCCATTTTTAACCCATCTGAACAGTAGGCTACATTTCCCTTGACGTGCCATAGGCCTATTTGAAGCCCCCTTCTTGTCACTGTCGAATTTGTATGATCCAGAAAAAGTAATTCCGCTACCCAAGAAAAAGCCTCATTTACTGGCTCAAATAGCTGACCAATCAGCCTGTTAACAACCCGTAGTAAACTTTTGAAAAAAATGCTGTTTGACCAGATACAATGCTATTTTACAGTAAACAAATTGACAGACTTTCAACACGCTTATAGGGAAGGACATTCAACAAGCACGGCACTTACACAAATAATTGGCTGAGAGAATTTATAATAAAAATATTGTGGGGGCTGTTTTGTTAGACTTCAGTGCGGCTTTTGACATTATCGATCATAGTCTGCTGATGGAAAAACGTATGTGTTATGGCTTTACACCCCCTGCTATATTGTGGATAAAGAGTTACTTGTCTAACAGAACACAGAGGGTGTTCTTTAATGGAAGCCTCTCCAACAAAATCCAGGTAGAATCAGGAATTCCCCAGGGCAGCTGTCTAGGCCCTTTACTTTTTTCAATCTTTACTAATGACATGCCACTGGCTTTGAGTAAAGCCACTGTCTATGTATGCGGATGATTCAACACTATACACGTCAGCTAATACAGCGACTGAAATCATTGCAAAACTTAACAAAGAGCTGCAGTTAGTTTCAGAATGGGTGGCAAGGTATAAGTTAATATTTCAAAAACTAAAAGCATTGTATTTGGGATAAATCATTCACTAAACCCTAAACCTCAACTAGATCTTGTAATAGATAATGTGGAAATTGAGCACGTTGAGGTGAATAAACTACTTGGAGTAACCCTGGATTGTAAACTGTCATGGTCAAAATATGTTGATACAACAGTAGCTAATATGGGGAGAAGTCTGTCTATAATAAAGCGCAGCTCTGCCTTCTTAACAACACTATCAACAAGGCAGGTCCTACAGGCCCTAGTTTTGTTTCACCTGGACTACTGTTCAGTCGTGTGGTCAGGTGCCACAAAAAGTGACCTCGGAAAATTACAATTGGCTCAGAACAGGGCAGCACGGCTGGCCCTTAAATGTACACGAAGAGCTAACATTAAAAATATACATGTAAATCTCTCATGGCTCAAAGTGGAGGAGAGATTGACTTCATCACTACTTGTTTTTGTAAGAAGTGTTGACATGCTGAATGCACCGAGGTGTTTGTTTAAAATTCTAGCACACAGCTCTGACACCCATGCATACCCCACAAGACATGCCACCAGAGGTCTCTTCACAGTCCCCAAAGTCCAGAACAGACTATGGGAGGCCGACAGTACTACATAGAGCCATGACTACATGGAACTCTATTCCACATCAGATAACTGATGATTTTAAAAAAACGTATAAAAATATACCTTATGGAACATTGGGGACTGTGAAGAGACACACACACAGGCACAGACACACGCTTACACATACACATGATAAGAAACACACTCTACACACACGTACACATGGATGTTGTATTTTAAATATGTGGTAGTAGAGAAGTGGCCTTAGGGTACACATTAAATGTATTGGGTAAAGTGTTATGAAATGTAATGTCATGTAATATTTTGTATTTTATATAACATCCTTAATGTTGCTGGACCCCCAGGAAGAGTAGTGGGGATCCTTAATAAATACAAATATAAAATACAAACTCAGACATTGTCCTTTTTGCCCTCTGTGGATCGACATTTCTGCCCCTTCCCAAATGCATTTGGTCACACGCGTCGAACACAACTGGTGTAGCCTTTACGTTGAAATGCCCTTTCCAACAAGCTTAGGCTTCTGCACTAACGCCAGATAAACTAAAAGAATGAAAGAAAAACCTCAATGTAGCCTATAGATATAAATTGCACAAGAGTTATACATTTTACCTTTTTAGGTATTGTTTTCTCTTTATTCAACCCGTCCTTCATCCACACAATATTTCATGACCCTAAACCCGCCCGCTCCTGCGGTTATGCCACGTTCAAGTGGTAGTCGGAACATGGAAACTCTGACATTTCCGACTTGCTAACTGGTTGAAGCCGGGACGTGTATAACTACAACCAGTTAGCAAGTCTGAAATTTCAGAGTTTGCTAGTTCCGACTAGGACCTGAACGCGGCATAACCGCGGGGACAGTGAGTTATGAGTCAATCCGCGCATCACTAATGCAGATGCCGATGGAAACTGAGGATAATTATACTGTAGTTCATCTTATTGAACACTAGATGTCAGACTCCCCACAAAGATAAGAACTTGTTGGACACCTAGACACAGACAAAACATACAAATATATGTATTTTTTCTATACAGATCAGATATCGATCAGTCACTATAGAAGATAAGCTCACCATTAGTATAACAGTCAATGTGTGCATGTTGCAATATACACGCCTACGTGTGTCTGTGTCTGTGTGTGTTTTCCTGCATGCGTGCATGCGCGTGCGCGGGCAGACTAACTATGCAAGAGTATGGTGTTGCTCACGCCCTCCACTGATTTAGAAAGAAAAGGAAACAACAGACCCTCCCCTAATCCCTCCCCCCAATCCCTCCCCTAAGTCCTCCCCTAATCCCTCCCCTCAATCCCTCCCCTCAATCCCTCCCCTAAACCCTCCCCTAATCCCTCCCCTCAATCCCTCCCCTCCCCTAATCCCTCCCCTCAATCCCTCCCCTAATCCCTCCCCTCAATCCCTCACCTAATCCCTCCCCTCAATCCCTCCCCTAAAATCTCCCCTCAATCCCTCCCCTAATCCCTCCCCTCAATCCTGCCCCCCATCCCCCCTAATCCCTCCCCTTGCTGTATATGAATAGAGTATGTTTGATCAGTTTCACAACTAAGACAATTGATCCACTTTCACTCTTACACAACCACAAACTCTCACCATATATTGTTATCAATAGAAGTCTTCTTTCCTACTTACATCTGAGATGAGACAAACTTAATCTAAACTTGTATAGGTGTCCAACAATTTATGTTCTGTATGGGGAGTCTCTTTCTCTCTTTCTCTCTCTCCCCCCCCTCTCCCCCCCCCCCCCCCCCCCCCCCCCCCCTCTCAAGTGAAGTATATAGTAAACAAAAGTGAAATAAACAATAAATATTAACAGTAAACATTACACTCAGAAGTTCCAAAAGAATAAAGACATTTCAAATGTCATATTATGTCTATATACAGTGTTGTAACAATGTGCAAATAGTTAAAGTACAAAAGGGAAAATAAATAAACATAAATATTCTTCACTGGTTGCCCTTTTCTTGTGGCAACAGGTCACAAATCTTGCAGCTGTGATGGCACACTGTGGTTTTTCACCCAGTAGATAAGGGAGTTTATCAAAATTGGGTTTGTTTTCGAATTCTTTGTGGATCGCTGTAATCTGAGGGAAATATGTGTCTCTAATATGGTCATACATTTGGCAGGAGGTTAGGAAGTGCAGCTCAGTTTCCACCTCATTTTGTGGGCAGTGTGCACATAGCCTGTCTTCTCTTGAGAGCCAGGTCTGCCTACGGCGGCCTTTCTCAATAGCAAGGCTATGCTCACTGAGTCTGTACATAGTCAAAGCTTTCCTTAAGTTTGGGTCAGTCACAGTGGTCAGGTATTCTGCCACTGTGTACTCTCTGTTTAGAGCCAAATAGCATTCTAGTTTGCTCTGTTTTTTTGTTTGTTCTTTCCAATGTGTCAAGTAATTCTCTTTTTGTTTTCTCATGATTTGGTTGGGTCTAATTGTGTTGTTGTTGTTGTTGTTGTCCTGGGGCTGTGTGGGGTCTGTTTGTGTTTGTGAACAGAGCCCCAGGACAAGCTTACTTAGGGGACTCTTCTCCAAGTTCATCTCTCTGTAGGTGATGGCTTTGTTATGGAAGGTTTGGGAATCGCTTCCTTTTAAGTGGTTATAGAATTTAACGTCTCTTTTCTGGATTTTGATAATTAGCGGGTATTGGCCTAATTCTGCTCTGCATGCATTATTTGGTGTTTTACATTGTACACGGAGGATGTTTTTGCAGAATTGTGCATGGTGAGTCTCAATTTGGTGTTTGTCCCATTTTGTGAATTCTTGGTTGATGAGCGGACCCCAGACCTCAGAACCATAAAGGGCAATGGGTTCTATAACTGATTCAAGTATTTTTAGCCAGATCCTAATTGGTATGTCAAATTTTATGTTCCATTTGATGGCATAGAAGGCCCTTCTTGCCTTGTCTCTCAGATCGTTCACAGCTTTGTGGAAGTTACCTGTGGCGCTGATGTTTAGGCCGAGGTATGTATAGTTTTTTGTGTGTTCTAGGGCAACGGTGTCTAGATGGAATTTGTATTTGTTGGCCTGGCAACTGGATCTTCTTTGGAACACCATTATTTTTGTCTTACTGAGATTTACTGTCAGGGCCCAGGTCTGACAGAATCTGTGCAGAAGATCTAGGTGCTGCTGTAGGCCCTCCTTGGTTGGTGACAGAAGCACCAGATCATCAGCAAACAGAAGACATTTGACTTCAGATTCTAGTAGGGTGAGGCCGGGTGCTGCAGACTGTTCTAGTGCCCTCGCCAATTCATTGATATATATGTTGAAGAGGGTGGGGCTTAAACTGCATCCCTGTCTCACCCCACGGCCCTGTGGAAAGAAATGTGTGTGTTTTTTGCCAATTTTAACCGCACGCTTGTTGTTTGTGTACATGGATTTTATAATGTCGTATGTTTTTCCCCCAACCCCACTTTCCATCAATTTGTATAGCAGACCCTCATGCCAAATTGAGTCAAAAGCTTTTTTGAAATCAACAAAGCATGAGAAGACTTTGCCTTTGTTTTGGTTTGTTTGTTTGTCAATTAGGGTGTGCAGGGTGAATACGTGGTCTGTCGTACGGTAATTTGGTAAAAAGCCAATTTGACATTTGCTCAGTACATTGTTTTCACTGAGGAAATGAACTAGTCTGCTGTTAATGATAATGCAGAGGATTTTCCCAAGATTGCTGTTGACGCATATCCCACGGTAGTTATTGGGGTCAAATTTGTCTCCACTTTTGTGGATTGGGGTGATCAGTCCTTGGTTCCAAATATTGGGGAAGATGCCAGAGCTAAGGATGATGTTAAAGAGTTTAAGTATAGCTAATTGAAATTTGTGGTCTGTATATTTTATCATTTAATTGAGGATACCATCAACACCACAGGACTTTTTGGGTTGGAGGGTTTGTATTTTGTCCTGTAGTTCATTCAATGTAATTGGAGAATCCAGTGGGTTCTGGTAGTCTTTAACAGTTGATTCTAAGATTTGCATTTGATCATGTATATTCTTTTGCTGTTTGTTCTCTGTTATAGGGCCAAAAAGATTGGAGAAGTGGTTTACCCATACATCTCCGTTTTGGATAGATAGCTCTTCGTGTTGTTGTTTGTTTAGTGTTTTCCAATTTCCCCAGAAGTGGTTAGAGTCTATGGATTCTTCAATTACATTGAGCTGATTTCTGACATGCTGTTCCTTCTTTTTCTGTAGTGTATTTCTGTATTGTTCTTGTAGGCTCAGGTTTTCTGGCTTTCTATGTTTCTGGTTGGATAGGTTTCTCAATTTCTTTCTTAGGTTTTTGCATTCTTCATCAAACCATTTATCACTGTTATTACTTTTCTTTGGTTTTCTGTTAGAGATTTTTAGATTTGATAGGGAAGCTGAGAGGTCAAATATACTGTTTAGGTTTTCTACTGCCAAGTTTACACCTTCACTATTACAGTGGAACGTTTTGTCCAGGAAGTTGTCTAGAATGGATTGAATTTGTTGTTTCCTAATTGTTTTTTGGTAGGTTTCAACACTACTTTCCTTCCATCTATAGCATTTCTTAATATTATTCAGTTCCTTTGGCTTTGATGCCTCATGATTGAGTATTGCTCTGTTCAAGTAGACTGTGATTTTGCTGTGGTCTGATAGGGGTGTCAGTGGGCTGACTGTGAACGCTCTGAGAGACTCTGTGTTGAGGTCAGTGATAAAGTAGTCTACAGTACTAGTGCAAAGAGATGAGCTATAGGTGTACCTACCATAGGAGTCCCCTCGAAGCCTACCATTGACTATGTACATACCCAGTGTGCGACAGAGCTGCAGGAGTCGTGACCCGTTTTTGTTGGTTATGTTGTCGTAGTTGTGCCTAGGGGGGCATATGGGGGAGGGAATGCTGTCACCTCCAGGTAGGTGTTTGTCCCCCTGTGTGCTGAGGGTGTCAGGTTCTTGTCCAGTTCTGGCATTTAGGTCGCCACAGACTAGTACTATGTCCCTGGGTCTGGAAATGATTGATTTCCCCCTCCAGGATGGAGAAACTGTCTTCATTAAAGTATGGGGATTCTAGTGGGGGGATATAGGTAGCACACAGGAGGACATTTTTCTCAGTTGAGATCATTTCCTTTTGAATTTCTAACCAAATGTAAAATGTTCCTGTTTTGATTAATTCTCTCTCTCTCACCCTCTCTCTCTCTCTCTCTCTCTCTCTCTCCCCTCCCCTCTCTCTCTCTCTCTCTCTCTCTCTCTCTCTCTCTCTCTCTCTCTCTCTCTCTCTCTCTCTCTCTCTCTCTCTCTCTCTCTCTCTCTCTCTCTCTCTCTCTCTCTCTCTCTCTCTCTCTCTCTCTGTCCCTGATTTCTAAACGGTATTTCTGTCTGATCCTGCAGCCTGTCTGGACACGTTCTGACAGTTAAAGCAGGGAGGGACAGACACAGAGAACAATAAACCTATCAGGTAGAAATATGCAGTACTGATACCTGACCACTAGAGGGGGTGCTAGGCTCATAAAAATAGATCTACTGGATCTGATGAATTAGAGCATGGATGCAAGTGGCTTCAAGTGATGGATGAAAGCCACGCACTTGCACATATAGAGGTCTGCCTGTGCTCGAGCAACTGCCCTTTTGCCCTCCCACTTGCCAAGTGCTCTTTCGGGTGGTGGTATACTTAAAAAAAAAATATATATATATATATATACCGTTTTTGTCGTTGTTGTTCTGAACCTACTGCCCCCAAGTCGTCGTGATGTCGTCAAGTTGGCCACCCCTGCCCTGTTCATTGGTCTGCCCTGTACAGAGCTCGCATGCGCCCGGTTGCGCCTTTTTCCCCAGTCTGCCCCGTACGGAGATTGCGCGTGCCTGGTGTGGTGATATTACTTGCAACGCTGAAACAGTCTTTATGAGCGCATATTGGACAGAGCGTTCGATAAACCACGGCCCAGTGGATGGAGCTAGGCATGTTGCTCGTGCACTCGTGCTGCTTTCAAGACAATAGAGAACTTGGGGGGAAATAGGACAAATCATGACGTCAGTGAGCTTCAGTTCGGAAAGTCGGAGCTCTAGAAAGATGCACGAGTTCCCGCCCTTGGAATTCCGAGTTGGATGACCGTTCAGAACGATTTTTTCCCAGTCGGAGCTCCGTTTTTTTTCCCTGAGTTCCCAGTTGTCTTGAACACATTGAAGTCGGAAGTCGGAGATTTCAGAGTTCCCGGTTGTTTTTGCATGGGACACAGTATGGTCGCGTCCCCTGCTCAGACGTTGTATGTATCAATCCAATGGTTGCGTGGTACGTCATCAATTGTGTCACCGACTGACAGATTGCTATAACATATGACGTGGTTTAGCTGATACCTAAAATACCCATCCAGGCGTAGTAAGATCTGGCAGGCGTCAGCAACGCAACCATTATTATGCAGAGACAGGCCTCTCATTTTACAATGGGTCCATGATGGTTATGATAATCACAGGAGGTTGGTAGCACCTTAATCGGGGAGGACGGGCTCGTGGTAACAGCTGGAGCGGAATAGGTGGAACGGTATCAAATGCATCAAAACACATGGTTCCCGGCTGTTTGATGCCATTTCATTTTCGCGCGGTTCCAGCCGTTATTATGAGCCATCCTCCCCTCAGCAGCCTCCACTGATGGTAATATATTTGATATTGCGGTGAACTGTAAGTGTATTGCAGTGAATTTTGGTCTATGACTTTTTAGTGAGTAAAATTCTGTAGCAAACAGGAAGATGACGAGTGCCTGACAGTTGTCAATAGAACGAATAGTTTCTCTTTGGAAACATTGCTGAGGACAGAATAGAACATTTAGTGAGTTTGACGCTGTTTACCTGACTTCTTTGGGTTATCTTCTGTCCAGAACACTATTTATTTTTTACTCCACTAGAGCTTGAAATCTGTTGGAAATGGTTGGCCTGACTGACAAGGAAATGACATCAAGGGGAAAGGATCCACAGACACAGAGGCTGATTATCTTTTCTACACATCTCTGTATTTGTAATGCCGGCTGCCATGGTTAACACAAACACAGGACTTTGAAATGCTACCTGAATTGACTAAAAACACACACGCACAGCGTCACAGCCAGCGTGTATCTGCGACTGTAGTGATGTTTGTGTGCAAAGTAAGTCTGGCATCAGCTCTCATCTCTTACAAACAACCTCGTTTTGACTCAGAAACAAGAGAGGCATCGCTCCCCCTCTCTCTCTCTCTCTCTCTGTCTGTGTTCCACCCGGCTAGAGAACAGGTTTGAATAGAGAGGAGAGATTGTTTTTTTGTACAGTCTGATTAGGACACTTTGCTCATTGACTTCACACCATTGATGTTATTGAACCTTGTCCTCCCACTAAGCATTTACAGACGGCGCCGTCTTTCGGGTCGTTTTCTTCGAACCGGACGTCTGGACCGGCCTTGATTTCAACGTCCAAGAAATGTCTGTTTGTTTCAGATTTGGTCCGATCCGGACTTTATTTGGCCCAAACATAGACATCTATTTTTACAAAAATGTGTCAGGGTCAGGCTGTTGCTATGGAGAATATGGCTCAAATAATGTAGCTGTTTTTACTTCTTTTTTTATTATCAATGAATGAATCTGTTTGAATAAACATCCTTTATTCTGTTGATGTGTGTCCCTTTGTGTGCTTGTGTGACGGAGGGAGTTATGATGATATACACAAATAATTGACCCAGTTGTATCGGCTGTCGGTGAGATGCGGTTGAAGAAGTCAGGCGCAGGACACAGAACTCTCGGAAACGT
>NC_140026.1:10577713-10587713 GCF_964263955.1 Coregonus lavaretus
GGAAACAATTAAAAGAGGAGGAGAGGAACAGGTACGGATGGAGGGAGAGAGAGGAGGAGGAGAGGAACAGGTACGGATGGAGGGAGAGAGAGAAGGAGGATAGAAGGAGGAGGGAGAGAGGAGGAGAGGAGGAGGATAGAAGGAGGAGGGAGAGAGAGGAGGAGAGGAGGAGGAGAGGAGGAGGAGAGGAAGAGGAGAGGAACAGGTATGGATGGAGGGAGAGAGAGGAGGAGAGGAGGAGAGTAGGAGGAGGAGAGGAGGAGGAGAAGAACAGGTACGGATGGATTGAGAGACAGAAGGAGGAGGAGAGGAGGAGAGGAGGAGAGGAGGAGAGGAGAGGAACAGGTATGGATGGAGGGAGAGAGAGGAGGAGAGGAGGAGGAGAGGAGGAGGAGGAGAGTAACAGGTACGGATGGAGGGAGAGAGAGAGGAGGAGAGGAGGAGGAGAGGAGGAGGAGAGGAAGAGGAGAGGAACAGGTATGGATGGAGGGAGAGAGAGTAGGAGGAGAGGAGGAGGAGAGGAGGAGGAGAGGAAGAGGAGAGGAACAGGTACGGATGGAGGGAGAGAGAGAAGGAGGATAGAAGGAGAAGGGAGAGAGAGGAGGAGAGGAGGAGGATAGAAGGAGGAAGGAGAGAGAGGAGGAGAGGAGGAGGAGAAGGAGGAGGGAGAGAGAGCGAAAGGGATGAGGGAGGCAAAGGAGGAGGGTGGCTGTTCTGCCCCAACCACTCTGACAGCCCAGACAGCATACTGTTCATTCTACATCTCTCTCTTCCTCGCTCTCCTTCTCTCTCTCCTTCTCTCTCTCCTTCTCTCTCTCTCCTTCTCTCTCTCCTCTCTCTCCTCTCTCTCCTTCTCTCTCTCTCTCCTCTCTCTCCTCTCTCTCCTTCTCTCTCTCTCTCCTTCTCTCTCTCTCTCCTTCTCTCTCTCCTTCTCTCTCTCCTTCTATCTCTCCTTCTCTGTCTCCTTCTCTCTCCTTCTCTCTCTCCTTCTCCATCTCCTTCTCTCTCCTCTCTCTCTCTCTCTCTCTCTCCTCTCTCTCCTCTCTCTCCTTCTCTCTCTCTTTCCTTCTCTCTCTCTCCTTCTCTCTCTCTCCTTCTCTCTCTCTCCTTATCTCTCTCTCCTTCTCTCTCTCCTCTCTCTCCTTCTCTCTCTCCTTCTCTCTCTCCTTCTATCTCTCCTTCTCTCTCTCATTCTCTCTCGTTCTTTCTCTCCTTCTCTCTCTCCTTCTCCATCTCCTTCTCTCTCCTCTCTCTCTCTCTCTCTCCTCTCTCTCTCTCTCTCTCTCTCCTCGCTCTCTCTCTCTCTCTCTCTCCTTCTCTCTCCTTTCTCTCTTTATCTTATTCCAAATCTAGTATCTCTCACTCCTTCTATTATCCCCTCTTTATTCCTCCCTCGCTCTACCTCCCCCAATACTGAGAGTATAGCTTTCCTCCCTCGCTCTACCTCCCCCAATACTGAGAGTATAGCTTTCCTCCCTCGCTCTACCTCCCCCAATACTGAGAGTATAGCTTTCCTCCCTCGCTCTACCTCCCCCAATACTGAGAGTATAGCTTTCCTCCCTCGCTCTACCTCCCCCAATACTGAGAGTATAGCTTTCCTCCCTCGCTCTACCTCCCCCAATACTGAGAGTATAGCTTTCCTCCCTCGCTCTACCTCCCCCAATACTGAGAGTATAGCTTTCCTCCCTCGCTCTACCTCCCCCAATACTGAGAGAATAGCTTTCCTCCCTTGCTCTACCTCCCCCAATACTGAGAGTATAGCTTTCCTCCCTTGCTCTACCTCCCCCAATACTGAGAATATAGCTTTCCTCCCTCGCTCTACCTCCCCCAATACTGAGAGTATAGCTTTCCTCCCTCGCTCTACCTCCCCCAATACTGAGAGTATAGCTACCATTTAATTATCAATAAATAAATTACAAACATTACAGGCAATCTTCCTTTTCAGTTTTTTTCCTCATCAATCTACACACAATACCCCATAACGACAAGGCGAAAACAGATTTTTTGAAATGTTTGCTCATTTATCATTAAAAAAAAAATAGAAATACCTTATTTACATAAGTATTCAGACCCTTTGCTATGAGACTCGAAATTGAGCTCAGGTGCATCCTGTTTCCATTGATCATCCTTGAGATGTTTCTACAACTTGATTGGAGTCCACCTGTGATTGGACATGATTTGGAAAGGCACACACCTGTCTATATAAGGTCCCACAGTTGACAATGCATGTCAGAGCAAAAACTAAGCCATGAGGTCGAAGGAATTGTCCGTAGAGCTCCGAGACAGGATTGTGTCGAGGCACAGATCTGGGGAAGGGTACCAAAACATATCTGCAGCATTGAAGGTCCCCAAGGACAAAGTGGCCTCCATCATTCTTAAATGGAAGAAGTTTGGAACCACCAAGACTCTTCCTAGAGCTGGCCGCACGTCCAAACTGAGCAATCAGGGGAGAAGGGCCTTGGCAGGGAGGTGACCAAGAACCCGATGGTCACTCTGACAGAGCTCCAGAGTTCCTCTGTGGAGATGGGAGAAACTTTCAGAAGGACAACCATCTCTGCAGCACTCCACCAATCAGGCCTTTATGGTAGAGTGGCCAGACGGAAGCCACTCCTCAGTAAAAAGCACATGAGATCCCACGTGGAGTTTGCCAAAAGGCACCTAAAGGACTCTCAGACCATGAAAAACAAGATTCTCTGGTCTGATGAAACCAAGGTTGAACTCTTTGGCCTGAATGCCAAGCGTCACGTCTGGAGGAAACTTGGCACCATCCCTATGGTGAAGCATGGTGGTGGCAGCATCATGTGGGGATGTCTCTGAATGTCCTTGAGTGGCCCAGCCAAAGCCCGGATTTGAACCCGATCGAACATCTCTGGAGAGACCTGAAAATAACTGTGCAGCGACGCTCCCCATCCAACCTGACAGAGCTTGAGAGGATCTGCAGAGAAGAATGGGAGAAACTCCCCAAATACAGGTGTGCCAAGCTTGTAGCGTCATACCCAAGAAGACTCGAGGCTGTAATCGCTGCCAAAGGTGCTTCAACAAAGTACTGAGTAAAGCGTCTGAATACTTATGTAAATGTGATATTTCCACCAAAAATGTTTTATACATTTACTAAAATTTCTAAAAACCTGTTTTTGCTTTGTCATTATGGGGTATTGTGTGTAGATTGATGAGGGGGAAAACTATATAATCAATTTTGGAACAAGGCTGTAACATAACAAAATGAAAAAGTTCTCTAACCTTCCCCCTCCCCTTTCTAAACATATTTTCTACCGCTTCTTCTCGTTCCCACCTCGAAACGGAATGGAGAAAGAGAGGGAGGGAGTGAGTAAAAAAAGAAGAAACCGGTCGAACAGGTATTAGCCTGGCCCCGATCTAGTTTGTCACCGTTATTTCTGAGGCGCATGCGCGCTGCTACCTGTGCTTCCTGAATAAAGGAAAGAAAGGACTTAGCCTACCTGTGTTGTGCTTGGACCAACCTCTGAATTCGCCGTGTTGTGTTGTGTTGTGTTGTGTTGTGTTGTGTTGTGTTGTGTTGTGTTGTGTTGTGTTGTGTTGTGTTGTGTTGTGTTGTGTTGTGTTGTGTTGTGTTGTGTTGTGTGTGGGTGGGTGAATCGGAATACGTATCAGCCGTCCCACTGACAAACTCCGAGGATAGAACGTAGCCTGCAGGTACGGGCACACCTGAACAAGCAAACTCACCTGCAGTGTGTGTGTGTGTGTGTGTGTGTGTGTGTGTGTGTGTGGAGAAAAAGAACGGATAGAAAGAGAAAGAAAACGGGAGAGCTAGAAGACTGAAACTACATAGCTACAAAGTTTGTTGTTAAGGTGGAGAAGGAGGGCGGAGCGCGCGAAGAAGAGGGGAACAATCCTTCCCGTTTTGTTTTATTTTTCAAACGGGAAGGTTTTATTTTGAAGCACTTTTTTTTCTTCTTCACCAGTTTACCTGGAGTATTATTGATTAGACGAAGAGGACAGTTTAACCGTAAAAACCGACCATGCCACGAGCCTTCCTTGTAAAGAAGGCGAGACACTCGCCCGGTAAGCGGAACTGGAGCGAGCTGCCAGACCACGAGCGCGGGTACGTCTATATCCCAGGTGAGAGAGTTCGAGGTTGTGTTCCGTTAATAAACCATTTTTGTTTCGGTGGAGCACGAGCAGCAGCAGCAGCACAGTGGCACCGAATAACTGGAAATCAGCGTTCCTTGACACGATGAATACATTGTTAGGCTATAACGGTTTAACAAAAACTCAACCTGAAACGGTTAAAATGATTTCTCCAGAAGAGTAGGTGGGCTACATTGCAACAGTATCGGGATGGAATGTTTTGGCGACTTTTTTCCACTGTCATTGCAGGCCATATTCCAGGATAGATCATAGGACTTCTAACACCCATTTTGTGGTCCTCTGTAGCTCAATTGGTAGAGCATGGCGCTTGTAACGCCAGGGTAGTGGGTTCGACCACCCCATACGTAAAAATGTATGCACACATGACTGTAAGTCGCTTTGGATAAAAGCGTCTGCAAAATGACTTATTATTATTATTAATTTTTTTGTTGTGGGTTTTATTGAACATTTCTTGGCCTAAAGGTAAAGATATTGCGTTGCAGCAGGCCAGGCCCAATTATAGTGCGTATGGCATTGTTCCCCTGTGTGCCACAAAGATAACCAGGACACCGTTACAACTCCTTCTGTCCGATCTTCAGACCCGAGTAGTTTCCTTGTAGGAGAGAGAGAGAGAGAGAGAGAGAGAGAGAGAGAGAGAGAGAGAGAGAGAGAGAGAGAGAGAGAGAGAGAGAGAGGGAGAGAGAGGGGGAGAGAGAGAGAGAGAGAGAGAGAGGGGGTGGAACCGGTTGCAGCACTGCCCCTATCTACCTCACCCATACGGCCTGTCATATCTTACATGTGCCCTGGTTAGCCTGTCGGCAGTCAATACCGCGGCGCCTCATGAAACAAGTGGATCTTGGTTTGCAATAGATTTTAGATGTAGCCTTACTGTGTAGAACAGATATGCCTTTAACTGCCTGCCATGCAGACTAAAATGTATTTGATTTATTTTGCCATAATCCACACAGTAGCCGAACATTTACCAGTGTTTTACATGGAGGAACGTTTCACCTCAAATTCAGCCTTTGAATCTGTTTTGTGACAAACAAGCCTCATCGTAGATTGCATCTCCTCCATTCATATCCAACTGACTTTTAATTTTCTTCTTCTTTAACTAGGCTAGATATCGGTCTCTCTCTTGCGTCACAGTCCTGAGAACAATCGCCATTGTGCCGGTGGGCTTTTTTTTTATTTTATTGTTAGGGGCTGTGGTATCAGATAACTGATAACAAACAACTGATAACAGGCAGGTAGCCTAGCGGTTAATAGCGTTGGGGTTAGTGCCTGAAAGGTTGCTGGTTCGAATCCCCGAGCCGACTGGGTGAAAAGTCTATCGATGTGCCCTTGAGCAAGGCACTTAACCCTAATTGCTCTGGGTAAGAGCGCCTACTAAACGACTAAAATGCCAATGGAAACACTCACCTAAAGGGCTGCTCCCTGTGTGTGAGACCCCCACCAACCGTAACTTTTAATCATTACCTTTTACATCCTTTAAAAGTCTCTGGTACTAAAACCGACCGTTAGATTAGCACCCAGCAGGAGGTATATTTCACTTCCGGAACTAATGTATTTTAGAAACATTAAAAACGTTTTAAGTAAGAAACAAACTAAACCTCTCAGTGTGGTTATGGGGTAAGCTGTAAGATCTGTTTTTGCTGATGTGTATTTGATTGTTATCAAATAGCCTAAGTTTAATACGTTTTTTTATGAAAACGATTGAAAACCAAGGCTATTTATAACTCCAAAGATGTGAACGTTAGGTTATTGCGTGAAGCGCCAAATCACCAGCAGCAGTCATGGTGACAACGCTATCCGCAACCCACCGCCCAGTTCCCGCTCAGCCCAGTCAAAACTGTTCGCTGCTCTGGCACCCCAATGGTGGAACAAGCTCCCTCACGACGCCAGGACAGGGGAGTCACTCACCACCTTCCGGAGACATTTGAAACCCCACCTCTTTAAGGAATACCTGGAATAGGATAAAGTAATCCTTCTACCCCCCCCAAAAAAATAAAAAAAATAAAAAACATTGTAAAGTGGTTATCCCACTGGCTATAAGGTTAATGCACCAATTTATAAGTCGCTCTGGATAAGAGCGTCTGCTAAATGACGTAAATGTAAATGTAAATTTAGTTATTACCCAGCTATGTGAAGTTACCTGCCCCACCGACTCGACTTGTGTTTCACTCCAACTACAGCTGTGATCATTGTCCTAACAATGCTTCCATGGCGTTTATCACATTATGCGTTTAGCATAGGTTAGTTTACAAATGTCTATCCATAATTCTGAGCTAGAATATTTGATAATTGGACAATGAAACGCATGTGCTTAGTAGCTATTATATTATTTGTGTTTTGTAGCTTCAATTAATAAATAAATAAAATGGCACAGGAGATATTTTTTTCCAAGTTGAGAAAAAAAATGCTACTAACAGTGCCTGTGCGAACTTGGGTAGAGGCATTATTTTCATTGAGCGCGCTGGGCGGGTGCGTGCGTGTGTGTGCGCGCCCCCCGGCGGGCTGGTTAATGTTTAGGCTATAGTAGATGCTTTGGTGAAATAACGGACTAGGGCAAGCACCCTCGTCTCCCTACACACAATCATACACCACCCTTAGCAAACACACCAAACCACTACCGCCTGTTCTTCTGTTGACTCTCTCTCTCTCTCTCCATGCGAGGTTACGCTAGCACCTAGGCCTATTGTTTGGAATATTAACCTACGTCATCATATTAGGTCAACAGTAGGCCTATACATTGTCTTTGACTTCACCCTCCACTCGGTTTGATATTTTTTCATTAAACCGTTAGTTCAACCTGGACTCAGGGATAGACGTAACATAGTACATGTAAATCCGGGACACAATAATGTTACGAATTTGCAAAATGTAATGATATGTTACAAATTCCAATTTGTTGTGGCTAACGTTAGCTAGGTGGCTAATGTTAGCTACGCTAGGACTAAGGGTTTGGGGTTAAGGTTAGATTAAAGGGTTAGGGTTAGAGGAAGGGTTAGGTAAAGGGTTAAGTTTAGAGTTAGAGGAAGGGTTAGTTAACATGCTAAATAGCTGCAAAGTAACTCAAAAATAGTAAGTAGTTGCAAAGTTGATAAAATGCTAAAGTTGTCCGTGATGAGATTCAAAAACACAACCTTTGGGTTATACCACCCTACTTTATTTTTTTCCTTAAGTAACCTTATGTCTTCTGTAACCATACCAGACGTAAAATATCATACTCATTTGAGTGTTCAGGATTTACGTTTACTGTATTAGTAATCGTCCCCCTGTAGCTCAGTTGGTAGAGCATGGCGCTTCCAACGCCAGGGTTGTGGGTTCGTTTCCCACGGGGGGCCAGTATGAAAATGTATGCACTCACTTAACTGTAAGTCGCTCTGGATAAGAGCGTCTGCTAAAATGTAAATGTAATTACGTCTAGACCAGGGGTAGGTAACCCTGTTCCTGGAGTGCCGCAGGTACTGCTGGATTTTGTTCCCCAACTGAACTAATTGATCTGTTCAGTGACTGCCTAAATTCAACACACCTGCTCTTCCAGGTTGGTTAAATCAAAAACATGAAGTGCCTACGGCACTCCTGGACCAGGGATACCTACCTCTGGTCTAATCTATGAGACCAGGTTGGTTAGTTTAAGACTGTTTGATAGCATTAAACCATTAGTTTCAGGCTGTTAGATAGCATAAATTAGGTTTTCAAAGACGAGACTGAACCAAGGTTTCAAATATCATTGTTTGCCTGGAGGCGCGTTTGGTACTGGTGTAAGGGAAGGGAGGGGTGAGCAAACTGCTCGAGTTAACAACTCACCAACATGTCTAATCAGGTGTGTGTGTGTGTGTGTGTGTGTGTGTGTGTGTTTGATTGTTTTAAGTGAAATATGGCTTCAGTTGAGCCATTAAACGGTTATGGTAAACACAACTTCATCCTGTCCCGATATGACACTGGGAATAGGGGGCACCTGCTCCCTCAGATTAAACTGTTACATAAAAAAATATATATATATATTAATGACTAAACTTCATTTTTAAGCCCACGTTTTATCATAATTATTTATGAAAATATATGTCAGTTGTATTTTGAGGAGGGAGCACACTGACTGGACCAGGAAAGAGTATAACTTTGTGGTCACGTCCTGGAACATAATTTTGATAGCTGGGCCTCCCCCTCCCCCCCTATTCTCCCTAGTAAGTGGTTCCTTCCGAGGTGCACGGATCCGTCAGTAGAGGAGAGGCAGAAGAGGAAGCGAGACCTCTGGCTTCCTCATTTTTCTGTTTCAATGGACTTCAATGAGCTAAGTAGACCATTGGTGTCTATGGGGGAGCAAGCGCCTTAAGCCGGTGTCTGGAGAAGTGGGTATACTCAAATTTTGCCCAAAATTTCCCAAACGGCGAAGGATGCTGTGGGGATGTTTTTCAGCGGCAGGGACTGGGAGACTGGTCAGGATCGAGGGAAAGATGAACGGAGCAAAGTACATAGAGATCCTTGATGAAAACCTGCTCCAGAGCGCTCAGGACCTAAGACTGGTGCAAAGGATCATCTTCCAACAGGACACCGACCCTAAGCACACAGCCAAGACAACGCAGGAGTGGCTTCGGGACAAGTCTCTGAATGTCCTTGAGTGGCCCAGCCAGAGCCCGGACTTGAACCCGATCGAACATCTCTGGAGAGACCTGAAAATAGCTGTGCAGCAACTCTCCCCATCCAACCTGACAGAGCTTGAGAGGATCTGCAGAGAAGAATGGGAGAAACTCCCCAAATACAGGTGTGCCAAGCTTGTAGCGTCATACCCAAGAAGACTCGAGGCTGTAATCACTGCCAAAGTACTGAGTAAAGGGTCTGAATGCTTATGTAAATGTGATAATTCCGTTTTTTTTGCAAAATGTCTAAAAACCTGTTTCTGCTTTGTCATTATGGGGTATTGTGTGTAGATTGACGAGGGAAAACAATTAATTTAAACCATTTTAGAATAAGGTTGTAACGTAACAAAATGTGGAAAAAGTGAAGGGGTCTGAATACTTTCCGAATGCACTGTATGCTTGTAAATTAATTTGACCACCAAGAAGACATTTCAGGCTATAAATCAAGTTTAAAGTAGCTAGCTTGTCTAACTATCTTATCTGGCAAGACTTTAGAAAAGCAAGCAATAACTAACATGACCTGAATAAGACCTTTCAATCTTTCATCCAGATTTTTTTTGCAGAGATGCAGAGAAGCATATTTAGTTTCTTTAACAAAAAAAACAAAAAAACACCAGTCAAGAGGATACATAGAGCTCTATAGGTATGCTTAGAAATGGAGAAAAATATACATATTTTTGATATTTAATTAGCATGACAGTAATGGCTCTAGATTGGAGGAAAAATCAGTTTCAGCCAAAACCTTCCTCCGAACCATGTGTGTTGTATGTGTTATAATAATAATATGCCATTTAGCAGACGCTTTTATCCAAAGCGACTTACAGTCATGCGTGCATACATTTTTGTGTATGGGTGGTCCCGGGGATCGAACCCACTACCTTGGCGTTACAAGCGCCGTGCTCTACCAGCTGAGCTACAGAGGACCACTAACTGCAGCTCTTGTTAAGTGTTGCTGTCATTTTCAGTCGCTGTGTTATGGCTTTACACCCCCTGCTATATTGTGGATAAAGAGTTACCTGTCTAACAGAACACAGAGGGTGTTCCTTAATGGAAGCCTCTCCAACCAAATCCAGGTCGAATCAGGAATTCCCCAGGGCAGCTGTCTAGGCCTCTTACCTTTTAAAATCTTTACCAACGACATGCCGCTGGCTCTGAGTAAAGCCAGTGTGTCTATGTATGCGGATGACTCAACACTATACATGTCAGCTACCACAGCGACTGAAAATGACAGCAACACTTAACAAAGAGCT
>NC_140026.1:10590213-10617713 GCF_964263955.1 Coregonus lavaretus
TCTCCATCCACCCTCTCTCCTCTCTCTCCATCTCTCCATCCCTCCTCTCTCCTCTCTCTCCATCTCTCCTCTATCTCCATCTCTCCATCCACCCTCTCTCCACTCCCTCCATGTCTAATCCATCCCTCTCTTCCTCTCTAACCCATCAGATGTGCCAGAAGGTGTTCCGGTACCAGAGGATGTTGAACCGTCACCTGAAGTGTCACAGTGATACGAAGAGACACCTGTGTAACCACTGTGGCAAAGGATTCAACGACACCTTCGACCTGAAGAGACACGTCAGAACACACACAGGTAGGACACACACAAACACACAGGTAGGACACACACAAACACACAGGTAGGACAGAGAGACGTACAGACAAACAGACTCACAGGTACAACACACCAACCATTAAATTTTTTACATTTTACATTTTAGTCATTTAGCAGAACACTCTTATCCAGAGCGACTTACAGTTAGTGAGTGCATACATTTTAATTAAAAAAAATATATCATAACCACTCCACCCCTCACTCCACTCCACCTTACTCACCCACCCCTCACTCCACCCCACCCACTCCACCCCATCCATCCCTCACTCCACCCCCTCCCACCCCTCACTCCGTCCCTCCCCCACCCACATACCACCCCACCCACCCACCCCTCACTCCACCCCACTCCACCCCTCACTCCACCCCACACTCCACCCCCACTCCACCCCTCACTCCACCCCTCACTCCACCCCCCACTCCACCCCTCACTCCACCCCTCACTCCACTCCACTCCACCCACTCCACCCCTCACTCCACCCCACTCCACCCCTCACTCCACCCCACTCCACCCACTCCACACCCCACTCCACTCACCCCTCACTCCACCCCCCACACCACTCCACTCCACCTTACTCACCCACCCCTCACTCCACCCCATCCATCCCTCACTCCACCCCTCCCACCCCTCACTCCGTCCCTCCCCACCCTCATACCACCCCACCCACCCCTCACTCCACCCCTCACTCCACCCCTCACTCCACCCCTCACTCCACCTCACTCCACCCTCACTCCACCCCCCACTCCACCCCACTCCACCCCCACTCCACCCCTCACTCCACCCCTCACTCCACCCCACTCCACCCCTCACTCCACCCCTCACTCCACCCCACTCCCACACCCCACTCCACTCCACTCCACTCCACTCCACCCCCACTCCACCCCACTCCACCTCACTCCACCCCTCACTCCACCCCTCACTCCACCCCACCCCACTCCACCCCTCACTCCACCCCACTCCACCCCACTCCACCCCTCACTCCACCCCACTCCACCCCTCACTCCACCCCACTCCACCCCTCACTCCACTCCACTCCACCCCTCACTCCACCCCACTCCACCCCACTCCACCCCTCACTCCACCCCTCACTCCACCCCACTCCACCCCTCACTCCACTCCACTCCACCCCTCACTCCACCCCACTCCACCCCTCACTCCACTCCACTCCACCCCTCACTCCACCCCTCACTCCACCCTCACTCCACCCCACTCCACCCCTCACTCCACCCCTCACTCCACCCCTCACTCCACCCCTCACTCAACCCCACTCCACCCCTCACTCCACCCCACTCCACCCCTCACTCCACCCCACTCCACCCCTCACTCCACCCCACTCCACCCCTCACTCCACCCCTCACTCCACCCCTCACTCCACCCCACTCCACCCCTCACTCCACCCATTTTACATTTTAGTCATTTAGCAGACGCTCTTATCCAGAGCGACTTACAGGAGCAATTAGGGTTAAGTGCCTTGCTTAAGGGCACATCGACAGATTTTTCACCTAGTCGGCTCGGGGATTAGAACCAGCGACCTTTCGGTTACTGGCACAACGCTCTTACCCACTAAGCTACCTGCCGCCCTACTCCACCCCTCACTCCACCCCTCACTCCACCCCACTCCACCCCCCACTCCACCCCCCACTCCACCCACCACTCCACCCCACTCCACCCCTCACTCCACCCCCCACTCCACCCCCCACTCCACCCCACTCCACCCCACTCCACCCCTCACTCCACTCCACTCCACCCCTCACTCCACCCCCCACTCCACCCCACTCCACCCCCCACTCCACCCCTCACTCCACTCCACTCCACCCCTCACTCCACCCCTCACTCCACCCCACTCCACCCCTCACTCCACCCCTCACTCCACCCCACTCCACCCCCCACTCCACCCCCCACTCCACCCCCCACTCCACCCCACTCCACCCCTCACTCCACCCCTCACTCCACCCCACTCCACCCCTCACTCCACCCCTCACTCCACCCCACTCCACCCCTCACTCCACCCCTCACTCCACCCCTCACTCAACCCCACTCCACCCCTCACTCCACCCCACTCCACCCCTCACTCCACCCCTCACTCCACCCCACTCCACCCCTCACTCCACCCCTCACTCCACCCCACTCCACCCCTCACTCCACCCCTCACTCCACCCCTCACTCCACCCCTCACTCCACCCCACTCCACCCCTCACTCCACCCCACTCCACCCCTCACTCCACCCCACTCCACCCCTCACTCCACCCCTCACTCCACCCCACTCCACCCCTCACTCCACCCCTCACTCCACCCCACTCCACCCCCCACTCCACCCCACTCCACCCCTCACTCCACCCCCCACTCCACCCCACTCCACCCCTCACTCCACCCCCCACTCCACCCCACTCCACCCCACTCCACCCCCCACTCCACCCCACTCCACCCCTCACTCCACCCCCCACTCCACCCCACTCCACCCCACTCCACCCCTCACTCCACCCCCCACTCCACCCCACTCCACCCCCCACTCCACCCCTCACTCCACCCCACTCCACCCCTCACTCCACCCCACTCCACCCCTCACTCCACCCCACTCCACCCCTCACTCCACCCCCCACTCCACCCCTCACTCCACCCCACTCCACCCCTCACTCCACCCCTCACTCCACCCCCCACTCCACCCCCCACTCCACCCCCCACTCCACCCCACTCCACCCCTCACTCCACCCCTCACTCCACCCCACTCCACCCCCCACTCCACCCCCCACTCCACCCCCCACTCCACCCCACTCCACCCCTCACTCCACTCCACTCCACCCCTCACTCCACCCCCCACTCCACCCCACTCCACCCCCCACTCCACCCCTCACTCCACTCCACTCCACCCCTCACTCCACCCCTCACTCCACCCCACTCCACCCCCCACTCCACCCCTCACTCCACCCCTCACTCCACCCCACTCCACCCCTCACTCCACCCCACTCCACCCCTCACTCCACTCCACTCCACCCCTCACTCCACCCCACTCCACCCCTCACTCCACCCCCCACTCCACCCCACTCCACCCCACTCCACCCAGTGCTGCTCCATCTCCTCTCATTCCTCTCCTCTCCCATCTTCTCCAACCCTCCATCTCTAACCCGATCCCTCCCTCCCTCCCTCTCTAGGAGTGCGTCCTTACAAGTGTTCTCTCTGTGACAAGGCCTTCACCCAGCGCTGCTCCCTAGAGTCTCACATGAAGAAGATCCACGGTGTGACCCTGCAGTACGCCTATAAAGAGAGACGCAACAAACTCTACGTCTGTGAGGAGTGTGGCCACACCGCCCCTTCCCAGGATGCACTGCTCAAACACTACCACGCCCTCCACCCCAACTCCGCCTTCCTGAGGGGGAAGGGGGCGAAAGGGGGGAGGGGGGCAGGGGGGGAGTGGGGTGAGGAGTCGATGCCTGGGTCGCCGCTTTCGAACTGTCAGTACAGTGATGATACTACAGGCTCGGGGGGGCAGTAGAAAGAGAGGGAAGGAAGGATGGATTGATGGATGGAGGAGAGGGTTGGTGGATAATAGTAGATAATAGATAATAGGATAACGGTTGTGTCTTTGACAAAGTCATCAACAGGGTCATATTCATTAGGGCATGCAAAGTAATGTATGTATGTATGTATGTATGACAATTAACGTTTCATATTGGACAGAAACAAGGTCGTCTCTCCATGTTTCAGTCCATTTTCTTCCGTTTGGTGCCTAATGAACACGACCCGGGTAAATGTAAAACGTTAAGGGAATGTCCATCTAACGTAGTGGCAACACGTGGGATTAGGATTGAGATTATGTCTAGTTTGAGATCGTTATGGTTCTTACCGTAACACTCCTCTCTGTACAAAGACAAATATATATATTATGCAGTAAAGGGATTAATATATTTATTTTGTTATAAATTGATAACATGTATCTTTAATGTTTATTATGCATTTGATTGATAAAAAGAGACAATATTTGTTTTGGGTTTACACTACTGAAAAGGGAAAATGGTATGCTATAGGAAATCTTTTGCACGACTACAGTACCCTATACTACTGTAAGGTGCTGTACCCTATACTACTGTAAGGTGCTGTAACTACAGTACCCTATACTACTGTAAGGTGCTTTAACTACAGTACCCTATACTACTGTAAGGTGCTGTACCCTATACTACTGTAAGGTGCTGTAACTACAGTACCCTATACTACTGTAAGGTGCTGTAACTACAGTACCCTATACTACTGTAAGGTGCTGTAACTACAGTACCCTATACTACTGTAAGGTGCTGTAACTACAGTACCCTATACTACTGTAAGGTGCTGTAGCTACAGTACCCGATACTACTGTAAGGTGCTGTAACTACAGTACCCTATACTACTGTAAGGTGCTGTAACTACTGCACCCTATACTACTGTAAGGTGCTTTAACAACTGCAATACCAGGGTTGGGGTCAATTCCTTTTCAATTCCAGTCAATTCAGGAAGTATTCCAATGCTTTTCAATGAGCAACATTTGGAATTTGAATTTGGTTTACTTTTGAATAAATAATTATTATTATTTATTTAACTTGTATAGCACTTTTCATTACAGAAAATAATCTCAAAGCGCATAAAAAGCAAAACAAACAACAAATTTTAATTGAGATGGAGATTGAATGTCTCTCTTTGGCTTCGGATGAAAGGCTGGGAGTTGAGGCAGTTTGGATTGGAGAGACAGTGTAGCTTCAGCAGAGGGGGCATCGCTGGTACAGCCAGAGAAAAACAAAGACCGTCTGACAAACGGGCCCGCAGCTCTTCATCAGTGCACTGCACCTGCTTCTCCGACGGTCAGCTCCTCCACAAGACCCGCTCCTCCGTAGGTTCTGGTCTTCCACAGGACCCGCTCCTCCCTAGGTTCTGGTCCTCCACAGGACCCGCTCCTCCGTAGGTTCTGGTCCTCCACAGGACTCGCTCCTCCGTAGGTTCTGGTCCTCCACAGGTACCCGCTCCTCCGTAGGTTCTGGTCTTCCACAGGTACCCGCTCCTCTGTAGGATCTGGTCCTCCATTGCCGAACATGTAGCACCCACCCGGGTGATGCCACGGCTTCTGAAAAGCGCAATTGAATTGACTGGAATTAAAATGGAATTGATCCCAATCCTGTGTTGTACAACTGTAACTAGTGTTTAAAGACAGAGATGCCAGTCATGTTTACATTCATATCCAATAGGACTTGGAAGGGATAGAACTTCTATGGAAGAGATGATTACTAGCATACTGGAAAAGCACAGTGAGATTATTCTAGCCTGGTCCCAAACCTGTTTGTGCTGTGTAGGCAACTCCTATTGTGTTTGACAAGACAGCACAAGCAGATCTGGAACCAGGCTAAGATTATTGTAGGTATAGTATAGAATTTAGACTGATTCTTGGGTTAGAAATAACTCCACTATATAATGCTGTTGGTTTTTCTATTTTTTTTCTGTAAGGTGCCGTAGGTTCATGTATATAGACGGTCCTATTCGTGTGTTTGATGTGCTGTTATTCTTTTCTTTGTAAGAGGCATTGTTATTAGAGATTGGGGAATCTGCATTTGGTTTTTGACCTTGTGTGTTTGTGTTTTTCTGCTGTATAAGTGCCTGACTACTCATAAGCTAAAGAGAACCAAAAGGCTATCTACTGCATGCATTGTTGAGATCACAATGATAGTTTATATGAGAGAGAGAGAGAGAGAGAGAGAGAGAGAGAGAGAGAGAGAGAGAGAGTGTTTCTATTGATGACAGGTGTTTGAATGACTACTATAAATAAAAAAATATAAATAAAAGTACAGTCAGGTCCATCATTATTGACACCCTTGATAAAGATGAGCAAAAAACACTGTATAAAAATACAAATACTGAGCTATATTGCATGCTCAACAAAATGGGGGAAATTATACTATTTTTATACTAATACAATTGCACAGCGAAAGAAAGCTCTGTTTTCGTGTCATCTGACCACAGCACCGCCTGGAGTTTGATAACGGCATTGGCGCTTGGATTGGAACCGGTGCTCAGGTCAGATGACATGAAAACAGAGCTCTTTGGCGGTGCACACAAGTGGTGGATTTGGTATTGAAAAACAGAAGCACATGCAGGAAAGAACCCCCCCATACCTACTGCAAAATATGGTGGTGGATCTTTGATGTTATGTACCAGTACTAGGACATTTCTGCCCAAAAACTTGATTTCTTCTGCCAGAAGGCTGACACTTGGTCACAAGTGGATCTTCCAGAAAGATAATAACCCCAAGCACTAATCAAAAATCGACCCAAAAAAATCTAAATGTTGCAATGGCCACCTCAGTCTCTGGACTTGAACCCCATTGATTCTGTATGGAGGAATGGTCTAAGATCCATCCCAACGTGTTTCCCAATCTCATAAAACGTTTTCAGAAAAATGCTCAGTGCCGTTATCCTCGCAACGGGAGGGTGCTGGAGTATTGAAAACGGGGGTGCCAAGAACACCGATTTCTTTAAAAATATTTTTATTTGTATTTCTTGTTCAACAAAATCTCTTTCTCTGAGCAATTGTATTAGTATAAAATAATATCGTTTCCCCATGTTTTGAGCATACAATTTAGATCAGTGTTTGTATAGTTTATTTTATACAGTACGTTTTGTTCAGCTTTATCAAGGGTGCCAATAATTATGGACCTGACTGAATCTAGGGTTTTGTTTTCTGTTAATATATTTTTTTTGTTGCGAACATTCTATCACTATCTATAATGTGTTTTCTTGCATCAACTTGTTCTATTTTGTTGTGTACTGGTATAAAGAAACACTACTGCGTTTTTTTTCTTCTTCATTTCTTGCTGGGGTTGTCTTGTCTGTGGCCAGTAAAACAGTGAGATTCGAATGTTCCTTTCTTTCAAAGACTTTCCTTACCATGTTGCCAACTTGACTTGCTGTAGGTCACCGCAAGATTGTTTTCCTGGTGTGGTTGATGGGTGTGGTGGGTTGTGGATGCTGTCTGTGTATATTTGACAATCATGGTGTTAGTTATTGCTCAATATTAAATATATTTCCTAGAATGTATAAAGTATTGGCCTACTGTGTATCTGTAAATCAATCAGTTTAGTTTATTCAGTTAAATCAATAGATTAAAAGAAAGCTGGTGGTGTGTGTGGGGGGGGGTGGGGGAGAGAGAGAGACAGAAAGACAGATTACACAGACCCTCAAAGAATTCGAAAACAAATCCAAATTTGATAAACTCCTAACTATTGGGTGAAATACCACAGTGTGCAATCACAGCAGCAAGATTTGTGACCTGTTGCCACAAGAAAAGGGCAACCAGTGAAGAACAAACACCATTCTAAATACAACCTATATTTATGTTGATTTATTTTCACTGTAACTATTTGCACATCATTATAACACTGTACATAGCCATAATATGACATTTGAAATGTCTCTTCATTTGGAACTTTTGTGAGTGTAATGTTTACTGTTCATTTTTGATTGTTTATTTCACTTTTGTTTATTATCTATTTCACTTGCTTTGGCAATGTAAACACGTTTGCCAATAAAGCCCTTTGAATTTAATTTAATTGAGACCAAGGGGAGAGAGATAGTGGATGGGAGAGAGAGAGAGAGAGAGAGAGAGAGAGAGAGAGAGAGAGAGAGAGAGAGAGAGAGAGAGAGAGAGAGAGAAGAGAAGACAGGCTATGTGCACACTGCCCACAAAATGAGGGCTCTCAAGAGAAGACAGGCTATGTGCACACTGCCCACAAAATGAGGTGGAAACTGAGCTGCACTTCCTAACCTCCTGCCAAATGTATGACCATATTAGAGACACATATTTCCCTCAGATTACAGCGATCCACAAAGAATTCGAAAACAAATCCAATTTTGATAAACTCCCTTATCTACTGGGTGAAAAACCACAGTGTGCCATCACAGCTGCAAGATTTGTGACCTGTTGCCACAAGAAAAGGGCAACCAGTGAAGAACAAACACCATTGTAAATACAACCCATATTTATGTTTATTTATTTTCCCATTTGTACTTTAACTATTTGCACATTGTTACAACACTGTATATATACATAATATGACATTTGAAATGTCTTTATTCTTTTGAAACTTCTGAGTGTAATGTTTACTGTTAATATTTATTGTTTATTTCACTTTTGTTTACTATCTACTTCACTTGCTTTGGCAATGTTAACACATGTTTCCCATGCCAATAAAGCCCTTAAATTGAATTGAGAGAGAGAGAGGGATAGAGAGGGGGGGAAGCAGGGGGGGAGAGAGAGAGAGAGAGGGATAGAGAGGGGGGGAAGCAGGGTGGGAGTAGCGTCTGAGACAGTAGATTCCAGTTGGTCGTTGTTTGGTCTTGTTGATGGAATCCAACCGAATATCTCGTTCTGCGTTCTGTTCTAAGGGGCGGTTCCCGGCCGTTAACGGTACATGGGAGCCTGATATTAATAAGGGAAAACCATTGCATAACGGTCTATTTATCTGGACATCTTTGGGCAACGCATTTGTAGGCTAATAGGTAACAAACAATACACATTTTAAAAGTCACAAGTATGTTTACTGAGTTAACGTTTCATAATACTGATTTGAAAGTGAGCAAGTAAACCACCTGTGCTTCAGTTATTGCAAATATTCATACCGAAGGGTTGACAATTGGTTCTGCACGTAGGCTTCCTACCTCGCGTTTAAATTATAATTATTTAGTGCATGTAGCTACATTGTGGCATAGAATATATGGTTGACTTGTATCTTTCTTTACTTGGTGCAAGATACAGTTGTAACTTTTAAAGTTGCATTGTCGCCGACGGATGGCGCTAATACGCTATCGGATTGTATCAAACCTTCCTCCTTGCATGTCACATGACCCTGTAGTGTAGCGGAAACAGGACCAACAAACTAAAGGTACTTTTTTTATGCAGCTATTAATGATATAAAAACAGATCTGACTTCACATTATGTGCATGCTTCCAACGCGCTGAATATTGGCAGAGCAGACAGTGCAGATTGTTAGCCAGCTAACCAACTTCAGTGTGTAAACTAGCTAACGTAGCTAGCTTATCATCTAACAGCTGTTACACACAAGTTATTGTGGCAAATGTAGCGTGACTTTTCTTGTAGTTCAGTTGAGTAGACTATTTAATAAACAATATTGATAAAATATCGTCTTAAATGGATTTCTTTTTTTTGTCGGCCGCAGCTGTTTTCTTCACAGGGTTTTGTGTAACGTTTGCACATGCGCAAAACGTTTAGAAAACGGGGAAAAGGTACTTGGCGCGGGAGCAAATCGACAACAACACTACAGGTCTCTCTCTCTCTCCCTTTCGCAGTACTATTAGCGATGTGGCAGGACTAGAGACACAGTGATGCCAGCTATAGAGCAGGTCCGTCTGGGTAGAAAGCGCACCCTACCCCCGTGCCCCAACCCCCTCTTCCTCCAGTGGCTGACAGAGTTACGGGACCAGGCAGTAGAGAGGGGTCAGAAGACACAGTACGTTTACCAGAAGGTAACTAACACACACTCGGGCTGTAATGACTTGCACTATGTGTATCAGAAGGTAACTAGCTACATAAGCTGCTGGGTTGGAACAAAACCCTTCACACCCCAGGACACTTTCTGCATGCTACTGTGGAGACCCTCCGGGCGTGCAGGCTATTGTTCCAGACCAGCACTAAAACAGACCTGACTCATTGCTAAACGAGATCATCATCCAGTCCTTGACTATCTGAATCAGGTGTGTTAGTGCTGGGCTAGAACAAAATCCTGCACCGAAGAACACTATTAGCTAACGAGACATGTTTTCTGTTGCATATTTACATTTATGTCATTTAGCAGACGCTCTTATCCAGAGCGACTTACAAATTGGTGCATTCACCTTATAGCCAGTGGGATAACCACTTTACAATGTGTTTTTTTAATTTTTTTTATTATACATTTTTTTGGGGGGGGGGGTGGGTTGGGGTAAGGGAGGGTTAGAATGATTACTTTATCCTATCCCAGGTATTCCTTAAAGAGGTGGGGTTTCAAATGTCCATATCCCTCCCCCTCTCCATCTCGCCAGGCTATCAGTTCATTGAAGAAGTACCCCCTACCCCTCCGGAACGCTCGAGAGGCAAAGATTCTACAGAACTTTGGAGACGGAATCTGCAAGATACTGGATGAGAAGTTACAGAGGCATTACAGAGAGAACGGTGAGATGGAGGGAGAGAGAGAGAGGCGCAGTGGTCTAAGGCACTGCATCGCAGTGCTAACTGTGCCACTAGAGATCCTGGTTCGAATCCAGGCTCTGTCGCAGCCGGCCGCGACCGGGAGACTCATGGGCGGCGCACAATTGGCCCAGCGTCGTCCAGGGTAGGGAAGGGAATGGCCGGCAGGGATGTAGCTCAGTTGATAGAGCATGGCGTTTGCAACGCCAGGGTTGTGGGTTTGATTCCCACGGGGGGCCAGTATAAAAAAATTATATATATGTATTCACTAACTGTAAGTCGCTCTGGATAAGAGCGTCTGCTAAATGACTAAAATGTAAAATGTAAAAATGTGAGAGCAAAAGAGAGGGAGGTAAATGATGCAAGATATTGGATGAGAAGTTAGAGGCATTGCAGAGAGAAATGGGGAGAGGGAGGGGAAGGCTATATAGAGAGAGATGGATGAAGGATGGGAGGTGTACTGGACTGGAGAAAGGGAGAGATACAGAAATGTGAAGATGGATGGAGTGATAGATTGATAATAAGTTAATCCTCCCACTCCTCCCTCCCACCCCCTTCCAGGTCCGGACGCTCCCATCCACTCCCTCCCCAGCGGTGTGACGGTGGCCCCTAGTTGCCATAGCAACAACAACCTGGCTCAGCCCACCAAAGAGCCCTCTAGGAAAGAGAGGGAAGGAGGGAGGAGGAAGAGAGAATACGTGCCCCAGAAGAGGTCTGGAGGCTATGCTGTTCTGCTAACACTCTACAGAGAGTCTCAGGTCTGTTCACTCTCTTTCACCTTCTGTCGCTTTTCAGTGATGTCATCCTCCTATTTTCGCTTTTTTGTGTGTCATATCTCCCTATTTTACCCCTCCCAGCCTGTCCCCCCCTCCCCTCCCAGCCTGTCCCTCTCTCCCCTCCCACCCTGTCCCTCCCTCCCCTCCCACCCTGTCCCTCCCTCCCCTCCCAGCCTGTCCCCCCCTCCCCTCCCAGCCTGTCCCCCTCTCCCCTCCCACCCTGTCCCTCCCTCCCCTCCCAGCCTGTCCCCCTCTCCCCTCCCACCCTGTCCCCCTCTCCCCTCCCAGCCTGTCCCTCCCTCCCCTCCCACCCTGTCCCTCTCTCCCCTCCCAGCCTGTCCCCCTCTCCCCTCCCACCCTGTCCCCCTCTCCCCTCCCAGCCTGTCCCTCCCTCCCCTCCCAGCCTGTCCCTCTCTCCCCTCCCAGCATGTCCCTCTCTCCCCTCCCAGCCTGTCCCCCTCTCCCCTCCCAGCCTGTCCCTCTCAACTCTCCCAGCCTGTCCCTCTCTCCCCTCCCAGCCTGTCCCTCTCTCCCCTCCCAGCCTGTCCCTCCCCTCCCAGCCTGTCCCCCTCTCCCCTCCCAGCCTGTCCCCCTCTCCCCTCCCAGCCTGTCCCTCTCTCCCCTCCCAGCCTGTCCCTCCCTCCCCTCCCAGCCTGTCCCTCTCCCCACCCAGCCTGTCCCTCCCTCCCCTCCCAGCCTGTCCCTCTCTCCCCTCCCAGCCTGTCCCTCCCTCCCCTCCCAGCCTGTCCCTCTCAACTCTCCCAGCCTGTCCCCCTCTCCCCTCCCAGCCTGTCCCTCCCTCCCCTCCCAGCCTGTCCCTCCCTCCCCTCCCAGCCTGTCCCTCTCTCCCCTCCCAGCCTGTCCCCCTCTCCCCTCCCAGCCTGTCCCTCCCTCCCCTCCCAGCCTGTCCCTCCCTCCCCTCCCAGCCTGTCCCTCTCTCCCCTCCCAGCCTGTCCCTCCCTCCCCTCCCAGCCTGTCCCTCTCAACTCTCCCAGCCTGTCCCCCTCTCCCCTCCCAGCCTGTCCCTCCCTCCCCTCCCAGCCTGTCCCTCTCTCCCCACCCAGCATGTCCCTCCCTCCCCTCCCAGCCTGTCCCTCTCAACTCTCCCAGCCTGTCCCCCTCTCCCCTCCCAGCCTGTCCCTCCCTCCCCTCCCAGCCTGTCCCTCTCAACTCTCCCAGCCTGTCCCCCTCTTTTTCCCAGCCTGTCCCTCCCTCCCCTCCCAGCCTGTCCCTCTCAACTCTCCCAGCCTGTCCCTCCCTCCCCTCCCAGCCTGTCCCTCTCTCCCCTCCCAGCCTGTCCCTCCCTCCCCTCCCAGCCTGTCCCTCTCTCCCCTCCCAGCCTGTCCCTCTCTCCCCATCTTTGATCTTTCACTCCTCTCTCTCTCTCTCCCTCCTCTCAGAAGAAGCAGAAGGATCTGTGCACTCTGTGATTGCAGTTACAGTTAATGTAAGTAAGATGCTCTTTGGTTTCTCAGGCGTGTGACATTGATCGTAGTCCCTCTTCTCTCTCCAGGTTCCTGGTGGTAAAGGCTTTATGTTTAAACTGGAGCTACAGGCTGAGGCTCAGCATCTGTGTGACAAGTCCTTCTCTGTGGTGAGTCTGAGCCACATTCATACAACGTTGCTACAACATTCACACATTGACACAACGTTGCTACAACATTGACACAACGTTGCTGCAACATTGACACAACGTTGCTGCAACATTGACACAACGTTGCTGCAACATTGACACAACGTTGCTGCAACATTGACACAACGTTGCTGCAACATTGACACAACGTTGCTGCAACATTGACACAACGTTGCTGCAACATTGACACAACGTTGCTGCAACATAACTCTGAGGTCTCTTGTCATGCTAGCACAATCAATCAATGACTCTAACATACCCTCTTCCCTTCCCCTCTTCTCCTCTGTCCTCCCCCCTCCTCCCTCCTGTCCTCTGTCCTCCTCCCCCCTGTCCTCTGTCCTCCTCCCCCCTGTCCTCTGTCCTCCTCCTCCCCCCTATCCTCTGTCCTCCTTTCCCCTGTCCTCTGTCCTCCTCCCGCCTGTCCTCTGTCCTCCTCCCCGTCCTCTGTCCTCCTCCCCCCTGTCCTCTGTCCTCCTTTCCCCTGTCCTCTGTCCTCCTCCCGCCTGTCCTCTGTCCTCCTCCCCGTCCTCTGTCCTCCTCCCCCCTGTCCTCTGTCCTCCTCCCCGTCCTCTGTCCTCCTCCCCCTGTCCTCTGTCCTCCTTCCCCCTGTCCTCTGTCCTCCTCCCTTCCTGTCCTCTGTCCTCCTCCACCCTATCCTCTGTCCTCCCTTTCCCCTGTCCTCTGTCCTCCTTCCCCCGTCTTCTGTGTTCCTTCCCCCCTGTCCTCTGTCCTCCTTCCCCCCTGTCCTCTGTCCTCCTCCCCTCTGTCCTCCTCCCCCATGTCCTCTGTCCTCCTCCCCCATGTCCTCTGTCCTCCTCCCCCTATCTTCTGTCCTCCTCCCCCCTATCCTCTGTCCTCCTCCCCCCTGTGTTCCTCCCCCATGTCCTCTGTCCTCCTCCCCCATGTCCTCCCTTCCCCCTGTCCTCTGTCCTCCTCCCCCCTGTCCTCTGTCCTCCTTCCCCTCTGGTCGCCTGCAGCCTGACCTAGGTAGTAAATACACAGCCTGGTCCTCAGTCAGTACCCTGATACAGAAAGACCTGGTGGTGAAGACCCACAACCCCGCCAGGTAAACGACTACGCCTTGTCTTCTCTTCTTTTTCAAACTCTGTTTTCTTCCTACTTCGTTTGTTCTTCTTCACTTGTCACTTTCTCTGTTACCTTGTAGTAGCCGATCTCTTTCCATCTCTCTCTGTCCCCTGTCCTCTGTCCTCCTCCCCTCTGTCCTCCTCCCCCTGTCCTCCTTGTAGTAGCCAATCTCTTTCCATCTCTCTCTGTCCCCTGTCCTCCTCCCCCCTGTCCTCTGTCCTCCTCCCCGCTGTCCTCCTTGTAGTAGCCGATCTCTTTCCATCTCTCTCTGTCCCCTGTCCTCTGTCCTCCTCCCCACTGTCCTCCTTGTAGTAGCCGATCTCTTTCCATCTCTCTCTGTCCTCTGTCCTCCTCCCCCCTGTCCTCCTTGTAGTAGCCGATCTCTTTCCATCTCTCTGTCCTCCTGTCCTCTGTCCTCCTCCCCCCTGTCCTCCTTGTAGTAGCCGATCTCTTTCCATCTCTCTCTGTCCCTCATCCCCCTCTCCTAGGTATTCTCTGACTGAGCTGGGGTTGGCCCTGGCAGAGAGACTAGAGGACGGAGAGAGAGAACGAGAAGAGGACAGGAGGAGTGAAGTGGGGGAAGAGGAGGAGGGAAGTGGGCGGGGCGTTGTTGACCTTACTGCCGAGGAGGAGGAGAAAGAGAAGAGAACAGAGTGAGTGAATGAGAGAGAGGAAGGAGAGATGGACACACACACATTATGTTTTATCATTGCTGTTTTGATAGTTTTGTTTGACTTAATTTGTTTGATCATTGTGGTAATGTATTTGACTAAGAATCGTTTCTCTCTCTATTTCTCTTGGTCTGTGGTAGGCCCACAGCGAGGCCTACCCCGGCAGCCTATGTTGCCCAGAGAGGGAGTGAGGTGCCTGGGGTAAGCTCCTCAGGAAAGCCCCAGGCTGTAGAGACAAAGACTAGGCCGGCTGGAGGCTGTCTGTACCCAGGCAGTTATGACATAGTGCTATGTGTGGACTTCATTGAGACTACTGGGTAAGAGGTGTGTCTGTGTGGTTGAGTTTGAGGTTTCTGTGTAGACACAACATGTGTGCGCGCAAGTGATGGGGGGGAAAAAATCCATAGTTACATATTGGGATATTATTTTGGACTATATATCATAATATTATTTTTGCGCTAGTTGGCAGTACCTGCAACAAAACTCCAGTATCTTTCCTTCATAGCTTGTTCTAGGTAGCTTGGCGGGTAGGAGCGTTGGGCCAGAAAGGTTGCTGAATCGAATCCCCGAGCTGACAAGGCAAAAATCTGTCGTTCTGCCCCTGAGCAAGGCAGTTAACCCACTGTTCCCCGGGCGCCGATGACGTGGATGTCCATTAAGGCAGCCCCCCCGCACCTCTCTGATTCAGAGGGATTGGGTTAAATGTGGAAGACACATTTCAGTCGAATGCATTCAGTGGTACAACTGACTAGATATCACCCTTTCCTTTCTCCATGTTCTTTTTAAATAGGGAGACAATTTGTTTTCAGAACTTGTGTTTCCATGATCGATCGAAACGGGTTTTCTCATGGCTCTCTCTGTCCGTCTGCAGCAGACATATGGTGAGCAATATGTTTGGAACATCGAATCGTAAAATAAAATCACAGTATCGAATCGCAAAACATAGAATCGTGAGAATCGCAATACATATCGTATCAGCACCTAATTATCATGATAATATCATATCGTGAGGTCCCTGGTAATTCAATACATATCGTATCAGCACCTAATTATCATGATCATATCGTATCGGGAGGTCCCTGGTAATTCAATACATATCGTATCAGCACCTAATTATCATGATAATATGGTATCGTGAGGTCCCTGGTAATTCAATACATATCGTATCAGCACCTAATTATCATGATAATATGGTATCGTGAGGTCCCTGGTAATTCAATACATATCGTATCAGCACCTAATTATCATGATAATATGGTATCGTGAGGTCCCTGGTAATTCAATACATATCGTATCAGCACCTAATTATCATGATCATATCGTATCGGGAGGTCCCTGGTAATTCAATACATATCGTATAAGCACCTAATTATCATGATAATATGGTATCGGGAGGTCCCTGGTAATTCAATACATATCGTATCAGCACCTAATTATCAGGATAATATGGTATCGGGAGGTCCCTGGTAATTCAATACATATCGTATCAGCACCTAATTATCATGATAATATGGTATCGGGAGGTCCCTGGTAATTCAATACATATCGTATCAGCACCTAATTATCAGGATAATATGGTATCGGGAGGTCCCTGGTAATTCAATACATATCGTATCAGCACCTAATTATCATGATAATATGGTATCGGGAGGTCCCTGGTAATTCAATACATATCGTATCAGCACCTAATTATCATGATAATATCATATTGTGAGATCCCTGGTAATTCAATACATATCGTATAAGCACCTAATTATCATGATAATATGGTATCGGGAGGTCCCTGGTAATTCAATACATATCGTATCAGCACCTAATTATCATGATAATATCGTGTCGTGAGATCCCTGGTAATTCAATACATATCGTATAAGCACCTAATTATCAGGATAATATGGTATCGGGAGGTCCCTGGTAATTCAATACATATCGTATCAGCACCTAATTATCAGGATAATATGGTATCGGGAGGTCCCTGGTAATTCAATACATATCGTATCAGCACCTAATTATCATGATAATATGGTATCGGGAGGTCCCTGGTAATTCAATACATATCGTATCAGCACCTAATTATCATGATAATATCATATCGGGAGGTCCCTGGTAATTCAATACATATCGTATAAGCACCTAATTATCATGATAATATGGTATCGTGAGGTCCCTGGTAATTCCCAGCCCAAGTGTGCATGAGCGTGTGTGTGTTAATGCGTTCCTCCTGTGTGTGTGTGTGTGTGTGTGTGTTAATGCGTTCCTCCTGTGTGTGTGTGTGTGTGTGTGTGTGTTAATGCGTTCCTCCTGTGTGTGTGTGTTAATGCGTTCCTCCTGTGTGTGTGTGTGTGTGTGTGTGTGTGTGTGTGTGTGTGTGTGCATGCGAAGGGGCAGCACAGCCTGTAAGCAGGAGCTGGTGAAGGAGCTGCAGAGGAACGGCGTAACCTTTGACGTCAGGAAGTTAAACGTAGGTGACTTCCTGTGGGTGGCCAAGGAGAGGGTCGCTCCCGTGTCAGGTAACTGAGCTCGTCGTCTTTTTGTCTGTGCTGAAAGTGAGGGCGTTATGAAAGTCAATGCCAGACTATACCATGTATATACCACTAGATGGCGGCCTTGTTAATGGCTTATAATCACCATTCATCTGGCAGTTTCCTCAGGACATTATTGCTTTGTTGAACAGTTATGTGAAATACTTTTTGACAGGTTCTTTTGAATATCCATTCATGTTTTATTTTCAACCTACTCTTCCTCCCTCACACACACACTATCTTTACCCCCACCCCTCCCTCTCTCTCTCTCTCTCTCTCTCTCTCTCGCTCTCTCTCTCGCCCCCACCCCTCTCTCTCTGTCTCCCTGTGTCTCTCTCTCTCTCTCTCTCTGTCTCTCTCTCTCTCCCCCACCCCTCTCTCTCTCTGTCCTCTCTCTCTCGCCCCCACCCCTCTCTCTCTCTGTCCTCTCTCTCTCTCCCCCACCCCTCTCTCTCTTGCTCTCTCTCTCCCCCACCCCTCTCTCTCTTGCTCTCTCTCTCTCCCCCACCCCTCTCTCTCTCTCCCCCACCCCTCTCTCTCTTGCTCTCTCTCTCCCCCATCCCTCCCTCTCTCCCTCCCTCTCTCTCTCTCCCTCTCCTTCTCTCTCTCTCTCTCTCTCTCTCCCCCATCCCTCCCCCCTCCAGGTCAGTTGCGTGCCCCCCAAGGTAGGGAGCTGGTCCTTGATTACATCATTGAGAGGAAGAGGATGGACGACTTGTGTGGTAGCATCATCGATGGACGATTCAGGGAACAGAAGGTATGTAGGTGTGTGCTCATGGGTAACTAGTAGGATTCATCAACATACTGCTTTTTCCCTGCAGTTAGTTTTCAGACATTTCATTCTCTCTCTCTCTCCCTCCCTCCCTCCCTCCCTCCCTCCCTCCCTCCCTCCCTCAGTTTCGTCTGAAGAGGTGTGGTCTACAGAAACCTATCTACCTGGTGGAGGAGTGTGGCTCTGCTGCTGCTCACCTGAGCTTACCTGAGACCACCCTACATCAGGCTATAGTTAATACACAGGTAGACCTGAGACCACCCTACAGCAGGCTATAGTTAATACACAGGTAGACCTGAGACCACCCTACATCAGGCTATAGTTAATACACAGGTAGACCTGAGACCACCCTACAGCAGGCTATAGTTAATACACAGGTAGACCTGAGACCACCCTACAGCAGACTATAGTTAATACACAGGTACACCTGAGACCACCCTACAGCAGACTATAGTTAATACACAGGTACACCTGAGACCACCCTACAGCAGACTATAGTTAATACACAGGTAGACCTGATACCACCCTACAGCAGACTATAGTTAATACACAGGTGGACCTGAGACCACCCTACAGCAGACTATAGTTAATACACAGATACACCTGAGACCACCCTACAGCAGACTATAGTTAATACACAGGTACACCTGAGACCACCCTACAGCAGACTATAGTTAATACACAGATACACCTGAGACCACCCTACAGCAGACTATAGTTAATACACAGGTAGACCTGAGACCACCCTACAGCAGACTATAGTTAATACACAGGTACACCTGAGACCACCCTACAGCAGGCTATAGTTAATACACAGGTACACCTGAGACCACCCTACAGCAGACTATAGTTAATACACAGGTACACCTGAGACCACCCTACAGCAGGCTATAGTTAATACACAGGTAGACCTGAGACCACCCTACAGCAGACTATAGTTAATACACAGGTAGACCTGAGACCACCCTACAGCAGGCTATAGTTAATACACAGGTGGACCTGAGACCACCCTACAGCAGACTATAGTTAATACACAGGTAGACCTGAGACCACCCTACAGCAGACTATAGTTAATACACAGATACACCTGAGACCACCCTACAGCAGACTATAGTTAATACACAGGTACACCTGAGACCACCCTACAGCAGACTATAGTTAATACACAGGTGGACCTGAGACCACCCTACAGCAGACTATAGTTAATACACAGGTAGACCTGAGACCACCCTACAGCAGACTATAGTTAATACACAGATACACCTGAGACCACCCTACAGCAGACTATAGTTAATACACAGATACACCTGAGACCACCCTACAGCAGACTATAGTTAATACACAGGTAGACCTGAGACCACCCTACAGCAGACTATAGTTAATACACAGGTAGACCTGAGACCACCCTACAGCAGACTATAGTTAATACACAGGTAGACCTGAGACCACCCTACAGCAGACTATAGTTAATACACAGGTAGACCTGAGACCACCCTACAGCAGACTATAGTTAATACACAGGTAGACCTGAGACCACCCTACAGCAGGCTATAGTTAATGTAACCTCACTCCTCATCTTAAATTTCTCCACTCGCGTTGCTGAATTGCTAGCTTTTCAGTGGCGCAACTGGTTATGTTTCATTATAACTGGCTATGTTTCATTACCACTGGTTATGTTTCATTATAACTGGCTATGTTTCATTACCACTGGTTATGTTTCAATACAACTGGCTATGTTTCATTACAACTGGCTATGTTTCAATACAACTGGCTATGACTTACCTTTCCAACTCTGTCAGGTGGTAGATGGCTTCTTTGTGAAGAGAGTCCAGGATGTGAAGGAGTCTGTGGCCTACCTCACTGTCATGACCCGATACCTCACCAAACTATATCAGGTAACTATATACACACAGATACACACACACACACACACACTTGACCAGATGCCTCACCAAGGTACTTATAAAAGCCTATTTCCCACCATAACCTGAGGGATTTGCACGATAACTTTTCTTTCATTTTCATTGCGGCATTGGAAAGGCGCAACGCTTTGCTCACCATTCACAATTCTTAGTTGTATTAAGCAAGTTTAAAAGATTGACGTTTCGGCCTACAATGGCCGCCTTCTTCATATTTGATTTTGCCACAAATGAAAATGTGGCACTGACTCGCCCATGGATTGATGTTTCAGCATCGTCTCGATGAATCAATCAATTTTATTTTATATAGCCCTTCTTACATCAGCTAATATCTCGAAGTGCTGTACAGAAACCCAGCCTAAAACCCCAAACAGCTAGTAATGCAGGTGTAGAAGCACGGTGGCTAGGAAAAACTCCCTAGAAAGGCGAAAACCTAGGAAGAAACCTAGAGAGGAACCAGGCTATGAGGGGTGGCCAGTCCTCTTCTGGCTGTGCCGGGTGGAGATTATAACAGAACCATGCCAAGATGTTCAAAAATGTTCATAAGTGACAAGCATGGTCAAATAATAATCAGGAATAAATCTCAGTTGGCTTTTCATAGCCGATCATTAAGAGTTGAAAACAGCAGGTCTGGGACAGGTAGGGGTTCCATAACCGCAGGCAGAACAGTTGAAACTGGAATAGCAGCAAGGCCAGGCGGACTGGGGACAGCAAGGAGTCACCACGGCCGGTAGTCCCGACGTATGGTCCTAGGGCTCAGGTCTCTCAGTTGGCTTTTCATAGCCGATCATTAAGAGTTGAAAACAGCAGGTCTGGGACAGGTAGGGGTTTCGTAACCGCAGGCAGAACAGTTGAAACTGGAATAGCAGCAAGGCCAGGCGGACTGGGGACAGCAAGGTGTCATCATGCCCGGTAGTCCTGACGTATGGTCCTAGGGCTCAGGTTCTCAGAGAGAAAGAGAGAACGAGAGAATTAGAGAGAGCATACTTAAATTCACACAGGACACTGGATAAGACAGGAGAAGTACTCCAGGTATAACCAACTAACCCCAGCCCCCCGACACATAAACTACTGCAGCATAAATACTGGAGGCTGAGACAGGAGCGGTCCGGAGACACTGTGGCCCCATCCGAAGAAACCCCCGGACAGGGCCAAACAGGAAGGATATAACCCCACCCACTCTGCCAAAGCACAGCCCCCGCACCACTAGAGGGATATCCTCAACCACCAACTTACAATCCTGAGACAAGGCCGAGTATAGCCCACAGAGGTCTCCACCACAGCACAAACCAAGGGGGGGCGCCAACCCAGACAGGAAGATCACGTCAGTAACTCAACCCACTCAAGTGACGCACCCCTCCCAGGGACGGCATGAAAGAGCACCAGCAAGCCAGTGACTCAGCCCCTGCAACAGGGTTAGAGGCAGAGAACCCCAGTGGAGAGGGGAACCGGCCCGGCAGAGACAGCAAGGGCTGTTCGTTGCTCCAGAGCCTTTCCGTTCACCTTCACACTCCTGGGCCAGACTACACTCAATCATATGACCTACTGAAGAGATAAGTCTTCAGTAAAGACTTAAAGGTTGAGACCGAGTCTGCGTCTCTCACATGGGTAGGCAGACTGTTCCATAAAAATGGAGATCTATAGGAGAAAGCCCTGCCTCCCGCTGTTTGCTTAGAAATTCTAGGGACAATTAGGAGGCCTGCGTCTTGTGACCGTAGCGTACGTATTGGTATGTACGGCAGGACCAACTCGGAAAGATAGGTAGGAGCAAGCCCATGTAACGCTTTATAGGTTAACAGTAAAACCTTGAAATCAGCCCTTGCCTTAACAGGAAGCCAGTGTAGGGAAGCTAGCACTGGAGTAATATGATCAAATTTCTTGGTTCTAGTCAGGATTCTAGCAGCCGTATTTAGCACTAACTGAAGTTTATTTAGTGCTTTATCCGGGTAGCCGGAAAATAGAGCATTGCAGTAGTCTAACCTAGAAGTAACAAATGCATGGATTAATTTTTCTGCATCATTTTTGGACAGAAAATTTCTGATTTTTGCAATGTTACGTAGATGGAAAAAAGCTGTCCTTGAAACAGTCTTGATATGTTCGTCAAAAGAGAGATCAGTGTCAAGAGTAACGCCGAGGTCCTTCACAGTTTTATTTGAGACGACTTCGACTAGCTGAGAGTTCGGCCTTCGACTAGCTGGGTGCGACATGCACGCCCAGTTATAAGCCTGCTAGATGATTTTTTATTTTTTTAGGGGGTAGATCAGCTTTAATATTGCAGATAGATTGTGTCTTCCATAAATGTAATTGTCTGCATCATTTCCAATCCCCCATACACAGGCTATAGTTAACATACAGGGACACAGGTGTATTAACTATAGTCTGCTGTAGGGTGGTCTCAGGTCTACCTGTGTATTAACTATAGTCTGCTGTAGGGTGGTCTCAGGTCTACCTGTGTATTAACTATAGTCTGCTGTAGGGTGGTCTCAGGTGTACCTGTGTATTAACTATAGTCTGCTGTAGGGTGGTCTCAGGTGTACCTGTGTATTAACTATAGCCTGCTGTAGGGTGGTCTCAGGTCTACCTGTGTATTAACTATAGTCTGCTGTAGGGTGGTCTCAGGTCTACCTGTGTATTAACTATAGTCTGCTGTAGGGTGGTCTCAGGTCTACCTGTGTATTAACTATAGTCTGCTGTAGGGTGGTCTCAGGTCTACCTGTGTATTAACTATAGTCTGCTGTAGGGTGGTCTCAGGTGTACCTGTGTATTAACTATAGCCTGCTGTAGGGTGGTCTCAGGTCTACCTGTGTATTAACTATAGTCTGCTGTAGGGTGGTCTCAGGTCTACCTGTGTATTAACTATAGCCTGCTGTAGGGTGGTCTCAGGTCTACCTGTGTATTAACTATAGCCTGCTGTAGCATTTTTTTGTATATATATATATATATATACACATATGCGTACATCATTTCAAAAGGGTTTTCTAATGATCAATTAGCCTTTTAAAATGATAAACTTGGATTAGCAAACACAACGTGCCATTGGAACACAGGACTGATGGTTGCTGATAATGGGCCTCTTATTCGTGCCACCTATTCGTGGTCAAAAGTTTTGAGAATGACACATACTAATTTTCACGAAGTCCGCTGCCTCAGTTTTGATGATTGCAATTTGCATATACTCCAGAATGTCATGAAGAGTGATCAGACCAAATGAAAAGATGCTGGAGGAGTGCTTGATGCCATCTGTCAAGCATGGTGGAGGCAATGTGATGCTTTGGTGGTGATAAAGTGGCGCAGTGGTCTAAGGCTGTGCCACTAGAGATCCTGGTTCGAATCCAGGTTCGAATCCAGGCTCTGTCGTAGCCGGCCGTGACCGGGAGACCCATGGGGCGGCGCACAATTTGCCCAGCGTCGTCCAAAGTAGGGGAGGGAATGGCCGGCAGGGATGTAGCTCAGTTGGTAGAGCATGGCGTTTGCAACGCCAGGGTTGTGGGTTCGATTCCCACGGGGGGCCAGTATGAAAAATCTCAAAAATAACGTATGCACTCGCTAACTGTAAGTCGCTCTGGATAAGAGCGTCTGCTAAATGACTAAAATATAAATATAAATATAAAATATAAATATAAATATAAAGTGGGAGATTTGTACAGGGTAAAAGAGATCTTGAAGAAGGAAGGCTCACTCCATTTTGCAGCACCATGCCATACCCTGTGGACGGCGCTTGATTGGAGCCAATTTCCTCCTACAACAGGACAATGACCCAAAGCACAGCTCCAAACTATGCAATAACTATTTAGGGAAGAAGCAGTCAGCTGGTATTCTGTCTATAATGGAGTGGCCAGCACAGTCACCGGATCTCAACCCTATTGAGCTGTTGTGGGAGCAGCTTGACCGTATGGTACGTAAGAAGTGCCCATCAAGCCAATCCAACTTGTGGGAGGTGCTTCAGGAAGCATGGAGTGAAATCTCTTCAGTTTACCTCAACAAATTGACAACTAGAATGCCAAAGGTCTGAAAGGCTGTAATTGCTGCAAATGGAGGATTCTTTGACGAAAGCAAAGTTTGAAGGACACAATTATTATTTCAATTAAAAATCATTATTTCTGATCTTATCAATTTTTTATTTAACCTTTATTTAACTAGGCAAGTCAGTTAAGAACAAATTCTTATTTACAATGACAGCCTACACCGGCCAAACCCGGACGACGCTGGGCCAATTGTGCGCCGCCCTATGGGACTCCCAATCACGGCCGGTTGTGATACGGCCTGGAATCGAACCGGAGGTCTGTAGTGACGCCTCAAGCACTGAGATGCAGTGTCTTAGACCGCTGCGCCACTCGGGAGCTTCCTTTAAAGACTGTGTAACTACAGCAGACTATAGTTATTTCTGATTTACAACTACATTTAGACTGCATTTCCTATGCATTTTGCTATATTTCCTATTCAAACTCATTTCATGTATGTTTTCATGGAAAACAAGGACATTTCTAAGTGACCCCAAACTTTTGAACGGTAGTGTATGTATGTATGTATGTATGTATGTATGTATGTATGTATGTGTGTGTATGTATGTATGTATGTATGTATGTGTATATATATATATATATATATATATATATATATATACTACCGGTCAAACGTTTTAGAACACCTATTTACATTACATTTATTACATTTTAGTCATTTAGCAGACGCTCTTATCCAGAGCGACTTACAGTTAGTGAATACATATATTTTTTTATACTGGCCCCCCGTGGGAATCGAACCCACAACCCTGGCGTTGCAAACGCCATGCTCTATCAACTGAGCTACATCCCTGCCGGCCATTCCCTCCCCTACCCTGGACAACGCTGGGCCAATTGTGCGCCGCCCATGAGTCTCCCGGTCGCGGCCGGCTGCGACAGAGCCTGGATTCGAACCAGGATCTCTAGTGGCACAGTTAGCACTGCGATGCAGTGCCTTAGACCACTGCGCCACTCATTTACCTACACAGCTTTGCACACTCTTGGCATTCTCTCAACCAGCTTCACCTGGAATGCTTTTCCAGCAGTCTTGAAGGAGTTCCCACATATGCTGAGCACTTGTTGGCTGCTTTTCCTTAACTCTACGGTCCGACTCATCCCAAACCATCTCAATTTGGTTGAGGTCGGGGGATTGCGGAGGCCAGGTCATCTGATGCAGCACTCCATCACTCCTTCTTGGTAAAATAGTCCTTACACAGCCTGGAGGTGTGTTGGGTCATTGTCCTGTTGAAAAACAAAAGATAGTCCCACTAAGCCCAAACCAGATGGGATGGCGTATCGCTGCAGAATGCTGTGGTAGCCATGCTGGTTAAGTGTGCCTTGAATTCTAAATAAATCACTGACAGTGTCACCAGCAAAGCACCCCCACACCATAACACCTCCTCCTCCATGCTTTACGGTGGGAACTACACATGCGGAGATCATCCGTTCATCCACACCGCGTCTCACAAAGACACGGCGGTTGGAACCAAAAATCTCCAATTTGGACTCCAGACCAAAGGACACATTTCCACCGGTCTAATGTCCATTGCTCGTATTTCTTGGCCCAAGCAGGTCTCTTCTTATTATTGGTGTCCTTTAGTAGTGGTTTCTTTGCAGCAATTCGACCATGAAGGCCTGATTCACACAGTCCCCTCTGAACAGTTGATGTTTAGATGTGTCTGTTACTTGAACTCTGTGAAGCATTTATTTGGGCTGCAATTTCTGAGGCTGGTAACTCTAATAAACTTATCCTCTGCAGCAGAGGTAACTCTGGGTCTTCCATTCCTGTGGCGGTCCTCATGAGAGCCAGTTTCATCATAGCGCTTGATGGTTTTTGCGACTGCACTTGAAGAAACTTTCAAAGTTCTTGAAATGTTCTGGATCGACTGACCTTCATGTCTTAAAGTAATGATGGACTGTCGTTTCTCTTTGATATTTTGAGCTGTTCTTGCCATAATATGGACTTGGTCTTTTACGAAATAGGGCTATCTTCTGTATACCCCCCTACCTTGTCACAACACAACTGATTGGCTCAAACGCAATAAGAAGGAAAGAAATTCCACAAATTAACTTTTAAGAAGGCACACCTGTTAATTGAAATGCATTTCAGGTGAAGCTGGTTGAGAGAATGCCAAGAGTGTGCAAAGCTGTCATCAAGGCAAAATATAACATATATTTAGATTTCTTTAACCCTTTTTTTGGTTACTACATGATTCCATATGTGTTATTTCATTGTTTTGATGTCTTCACTATTATTCTACAATGCAGAAAATAGTAAAAAATAAACCCTTGAATGAGTAGGTGTTCTAAATCCTTTGACCGGTATTGTATATATACTGTATATATTAAAAAATATATTTTTTCCTTTATTATTTTCCCCTAACCCTACCACCCCTCCCCTAATTGGAGTAAACTAATGGACAACAACTCGTAGTCTTCTGCTGCCAGCTTATACATACTATATACATTTTACGGACCCAGTATAGTTTACAATAGTTATCTTTTGTTTGTTTTTCCCCATCCTTCAGCTCCACTCAACCCCTCCCGTCTATCTCTGAACACATCCAGTGTTGATTTCTATATTCTTCAACTGTTTCACAAAACGTTCTGAACCCTTTCTACTCTCATAGATTCTACATATTGTAAATTAAAGTTTTTTTTTTTTGCTATGGTTATTATTATATTTATCAATCGATTTGACTAAGACTTTTTAAATCACCCAGCAGTGCTATTTGCAGAGTTAGCTCCAGGTAAAATGTTACAAGCCTACTAGAGTTAGCGATATCCACAGTCGTAGTACGGATGAAGCCGGACCTGGAATGTGAAGCTAACTGAAGCTGGCTTTAAAAAAGCCTGAGTAGATCTAGTATACCATCTAGTAACTATCGTAGTATACCATCTAGCAACTATACACAAACACACACCTGATCTCACCAAGCTAGGCCAGCTAATGATATTGCAGTTTTTTGGATTCTACATTATTTTGAATAGAATAATTTTTTTTAAACTAAAAAAGGTAACTACAGTATTCAGCATTTGACTGGAGCCCCATACTGAATATAACTGTAATAAATAACACTGAGGTAAATGCCAACTCTGGTGCCTCATGTATCCATAAATATCATTCGTCAAATCACTGATTTTCATCCTATTATTTTTTGTTCTGATTTAGAACCGTACGTTGGTCTGTCGCTCCAGGGAGCTAGAGGGGGATAGACGGGAGGAGGAGGAGTGGGGCGGGGGGGAGAGAGAGAACCCCTCCTGTTCTCTCATCTCCTTCCCAGAGTTCAACCAAGGAGCTGTCAAGAACAAGGTAAAAGTGTGTGTGTGTGTGTGTGTGTGTTAACCCCCTCCCTGTCTCTCTACAGTGTTAACCCTCTCCCTGTCTCTACAGTGTTAACCCTCTCCCTGTCTCTACAGTGTTAACCCTCTCCCTGTCTCTACAGTGTTAACCCTCTCCCTGTCTCTCTACAGTGTTAACCCTCTCCCTGTCTCTACAGTGTTAACCCTCTCCCTGTCTCTACAGTGTTAACCCTCTCCCTGTCTCTACAGTGTTAACCCTCTCCCTGTCTCTACAGTGTTAACCCTCTCCCTGTCTCTACAGTGTTAACC
>NC_140026.1:10620213-10632713 GCF_964263955.1 Coregonus lavaretus
ACTACTTTAGACCAGGACCCCCTATGGGGAATAGGGTTCCATTTGGTGCCCACCCTATAAAGTGCACTACTTTAGACCAGGACCCCCTATGGGGAATAGGGTTCCATTTGGTGGCCACCTTAAAGCTGAGGAAGTAGTCTCTCAGGCTAAAACATGATTCATTGAACCATAGTTTCCCTTCCAGTCATGCAGTAAAGAGTCACAGGACACATTATTCCCTACACCCTGGTCAAAAGTAGTGAACTATACATGTTTACAGTTGTCATTTAGCAGACGCTCTTATCCAGAGCCACTTACAGTTAGTGAGTGCATATATTTTTCTTACTGCCCCCCCCCCCCCCCGTGGGAAACGAACCCACAACCCTGGCGTTGCAAGCGCCATGCTGAGCTACAGGGGACTACAGAAGGAATAGGGGGACATTTGCGACAGACTCAGATGGAATGTAAATAATCATTCTATGTAAATAATCATTCTATGTAAATAATCATTCTATGTAAATAATCATTCTATGTAAATAATCATTCTATGTAAATAATCATTCTATGTAAATAATCATTCTATGTAAATAATCATTCAATCACGTGAAAGTCAACGACGGAGTAAAGCTATTTTTTTTTAGGTGGTTTCTTTCTATAAGCGTTTGTCTTTTCAAGAAGAAACTACCTTAAAAAAAATAGCTTTACTCCGTCGTTGACTTTCACGTGATTGAATGATTATTTACATAGAATGATTATTTACATAGAATGATTATTTACATTACATCTGAGTGGTTTCTCCATTGACATAGGTGATAGGGCTGGCTACTTGTGATCTTGTTGACTAGAGATACCAGTCTTTTATCTCTCTCATCTCATCCCTCCAGTCTGTTGAAAGCGTATGAGCAGTGCCCCAGCGACACGGAAAGAGAGAAACTACTCTCCTCTATCCGATATGGAAAACTGAAAAGGTGAGAGAGAGAGAGAGAGAGAGAGAGAGATATTATGAAAATAACTAAAATAACTGCAGGTATTGATTCATTTACCGCTTAATTGTTGGCTCTGTTTGCTTTCAGGAACTTGGGTCCAGCTTTGAGTCGCACAGTCTACCAGCTCTACTGTACGAAAGGAGCACTGTCATAGATTAGGATTACACACACATACACCTCTACAACGTAGTGTTTAAAATACTTTGTTTTATGTCATTCCCAGTAGACCTGTATGTAAACGCTGCTATTGTTGTGATTTTCTACAATTGTCTAGTGAAGTATTGTTTGAAAGAGTTCCAGAAATTATGTTGAAGAATGAATAAAGTGTAGGGTATAGTTTGGAGAATATTCTTTCTTATTGTCACTGTTTATAAATGGATTTATTGGCTACCCATCACACTCAGAGAATAAAGATGTTCCAGTTTATCAAATTTAAAACCTTTTCTGGTTAAAACAGCCGTAATACACTGAGTATACAAAACATTAAGAACACCTGCTCTCTACATGACAGACTGACCAGGTGAATCCAGGTGAAAGCTATGATCCCTTATAGATGTCACCTGTTAAATCCTCTTCAATCAGTGTAGATGAAGTGAAGGAGACAGGTTAAAGAAGGATTTTTAAGCCTTGAGACATGGATTGTGTATGTGTGCCATTCAGAGGGTGAATGGCACCTTCTGATAACCAGGTGGCGAATCGCATCTCTGCATGTCTGGCAGACATATCAGTATGGATGACGGATCACCACCTCAAGCTGAACCTTGGCAAGACGGAGCTGCTCTTCCTCCCGGGGAAGGACTGCCTGTTCCATGATCTCGCCATCACGGTTGACAACTCCGTTGTGTCCTCCTCCCAGAGTGCGAAGAGCCTTGGCGTGACCCTGGACAACACCCTGTCGTTCTCCGCTAACATCAAAGCGGTGACCCGATCCTGTAGGTTCATGCTCTACAACATTCAGAGAGTACGACCCTGCCTTACACAGGAAGCGGCACAGGTCCTAATCCAGGCACTTGTCATCTCCCGTCTGGATTACTGCAACTCACAGTTGGCTGGGCTCCCTGCCTGTGCCATTAAACCCCTACAACTCATCCAGAATGCCGCAGCCCGTCTGGTGTTCAACCTTCCCAAGTTCTCTCACGTCACCCTGCTCCTCCGCACACTCCATTGGCTTCCAGTTGAAGCTCGCATCTGCTACAAGACCATGGTGCTTGCCTACGGAGCTGTGAGGGGGAACGGCATCGCCGTACCTTCAGGCTCTGATCAGTCCCTACACCCAAACGAGGGCATTGCGTTCATCCACCTCTGGCCTGCTGGCTCCCCTACCTCTGCGGAAGCATAGTTCCCGCTCAGCCCAGTCAAAACTGTTCGCTGCTCTGGCACCCCAATGGTGGAACAAGCTCCCTCACGACGCCAGGACAGCGAAGTCACTCACCACCTTCCGGAGACATTTGAAACCCCACCTCTTTAAGGAATACCTGGGATAGGATAAAGTAATCCTTCTACCCCCCCCCCCACCCCCCCCCCCCCCCAAGAAAAAAAATAATTATATATATATATATATATATATATATATATATATATATATATATAAAAAGAAAAAACATAAAAAAGAAAAAACATTGTTAAAATAAAACATATTGTAAAGTGGTTATCCCACTGGCTATAAGGTGAATGCACCAATTTGTAAGTCGCTCTGGATAAGAGCGTCTGCTAAATGACGTAAATGTAATGTAAATGAATGGGCAAGACAAAATATTTAAGTGCCTTTGAATGGGGTATGATAGTACATTTTACATTTACATTTTAGTCATTTAGCAGACGCTCTTATCCAGAGCGACTTACAGGAGCAATTAGGGTTAAGTGCCTTGCTCAAGGGCACATCGACAGATTTTTCACCTAGTCGGCTCGGGGATTAGAACCAGCGACCTTTCGGTTACTGGCACAACGCTCTTACCCACTAAGCTACATAGTAGGTGCCAGGCGCACCGGTTTGTGTCAAGAACTGCAACACTGCTGGGTTTTTCTCGCTCAACAGTTTCCAGTGTGCATCTAGAATGGTCCACCACCCAAAGGACTGTGAGGGAAATGTGTATGTTTGTGTGTAATCAAATCAAATCAAGTTTTATTGGTCACATACACGTGTTTAGCAGATGTTATTGCAGGTGTAGCGAAATGCTTGTGCTTCTAGCTCCAACAGTGCAGTAATATCTAACAATTTCACATACAGTGATGGAAAAAAGTATTTGATCCCCTGCTGATTTTGTACGTTTGCCCACTGACAAAGACATTAAATCAGTCTATAATTTTAATGGTAGGTTTATTTGAACAGTGAGAGACAGAATAACAACAACAAAATCCAGAAAAACGCATGTCAAAGATGTTATAAATTGATTTGCATTTTAATGAGGGAAATAAGTATTTGACCCCTCTGTAAAACATGACTTAGTACTTGGTGGCAAAACCCTTGTTGGCAATCACAGAGGTCAGACGTTTCTTGTAGTTGGCCACCAGGTTTGCACACATCTCAGGAGGGATTTTGTTCCACTCCTCTTTGTAGATCTTCTCGAAATCATTAAGGTTTCGAGGCTGACGTTTGGCAACTCGAACCTTCAGCTCCCTCCACAGATTTTCTATGGGATTAAGGTCTGGAGACTGGCTAGGCCACTCCAGGACCTTAATGTGCTTCTTCTTGAGCCACTCCTTTGTTGCCTTGGCCGTGTGTTTTGGTTCATTGTCATGCTGGAATACCCATCCACGACCCATTTTCAATGCCCTGGCTGAGGGAAGGAGGTTCTCACCCAAGATTTGACGGTACATGGCCCTGTCCATCGTCCCTTTGATGCGGTGAAGTTGTCCTGTCCCCTTAGCAGAAAAACCCCCCCAAAGCATAATGTTTCCACCTCCATGTTTGACGGTGGGGATGGTGTTCTTGGGGTCATAGGCAGCATTCCTCCAAAGAGCTCAATTTTGGTCTCATCTGACCACAACACTGTCACCCAGTTCTCCTCTGAATCATTCAGATGTTCATTGGCAAACTTCAGACGGCCCTGTATATGTGCTTTCTTGAGCAGGGCGACCTGGCGGGCGCTGCAGGATTTCAGTCCTTCACGGCGTAGTGTGTTACTAATTGTTTTCTTGGTGACTATGGTCCCAGCTGCCTTGAGATCATTGACAAGATCCTCCCGTGTAGTTCTGGGCTGATTCCTCACCGTTCTCATGATCATTGCATCTCCACGAGGTGAGATCTTGCATGGAGCCCCAGGCCGAGGGAGATTGACAGTTATTTTGTGTTTCTTCCATTTGCGAATAATCGCACCAACTGTTGTCACCTTCTCACCAAGCTGCTTGGCGATGGTCTTGTAGCCCATTCCAGCCTTGTGTAGGTCTACAATCTTGTCCCTGACATCCTTGGAGAGCTCTTTGGTCTTGGCCATGGTGGAGAGTTTGGAATCTGATTGATTGATTGCTTTTGTGGACAGGTGTCTTTTATACAGGTAACAAGCTGCGATTAGGAGCGCTCCCTTTAAGAGTGTGCTCCTAATCTCAGCTCGTTACCTGTATAAAAGACACCTGGGAGCCAGAAATCTTTCTGATTGAGAGGGGGTCAAATACTTATTTCCCTCATTAAAATGCAAATCAATTTATAACATTTTTGACATGCGTTTTTCTGGATTATTTTGTTGTTATTCTCTCTCTCACTGTTCAAATATACCTACCATTAAAATTATAGACTGATCATTTCTTTGTCAGTGGGCAAACGTACAAAATCAGCAGGGGATCAAATACTTTTTTCCCTCACTGTATAACCCAATACACACAAATCTAAGTAAGGAATGAATTAAGAATATATACATATATGGACGAGCGATATCAGAGAGGCATGGACTAAGATACAGTAGAATATTATAGAATACAGTATATACATATGAGATGAGTAATGCAGATAAGTAAACATTATTAATGTGGCTAGTGTTCCATTTCTTAATGTGGCCAGTGATTTCAATAGGCAACAGCAGCCTCTAATGTGCTAGTGATGACTGTTTAACAGTCTGATGGCCTTGAGATAGAAGCTGTTTTTCAGTCTCTCGGTCACAGCTTTGATGCACCTGTACTGACCTCGCCTTCTGGATGATAGCGGGGTGAACAGGCAGTCGCTCGGGTGGTTGATGTCCTTGATGATCTTTTTGGCCTTCCTGTGACATCGGGTGCTGTAGGTGTCCTGGAGGGCAGGAAGTTTCCCCCCGGTGATGTGTTGGGCAGACCGCACCACCCTCTGGAGAACCCTGCAGTTGCGGGCGGTGCAGTTGCCATACCAGGCGGTGATACAGCCCAACAGGATGCTCTCAATTGTGCATCTGTAAAAGTTTGTGAGGGTTTTAGGTGCCAAGACAATTTTCTTTAGCCTCCTGAGGTTGAAGAGGCTCTGTTGCGCCTTCTTCACCACACTGTCTGCGTGGGTGGACCATTTCAGTTTGTCAGTGACGTGTACACCAAGGAACTTGAAGCTTTCCACCTTCTCGATGTGCATAGGGGGAGGGGGGAGGGGAGGGTGGGGAGGGGGGAGGGGAGGGTGGGGGGGGGGGGGTGCACCCTCTGCTGTTTCCTGAAGTTCACGATCATCTCCTTTGTTTTGTTGACGTTGAGTGAGAGGTTATTTTCCTGGCACCACACTCCCAGAGCCCTCACCTCCTCCCTGTAGGCTGTCTCGTCATTGTTGGTAATCAAATCAAATCAAATTTTATTGGTCACATGCGCCGAATACAACAGGTGCAGACATTACAGTGAAATGCTTACTTACAGCCCTTAACCAACAGGTCATCAAGCCTACTACTGTTGTGTCGTCTGCAAACTTGATTGAGTTGGAGGCGTGCTTGGCCACGCAGTTATGGGTGAACAGGGAGTACAGGAGGGGGCTGAGCACGCACCCTTGTGGGGCCCCAGTGTTGAAAATCAGCGAAGTGGAGGTGTTGTTTCCTACCTTCACCACCTGGGGGCGGCCCATCAGGAACTAAATATTAGCAAGGTGTTCTTAATGTTTGGTATGCTCAGTGTATATTGTCTATAGATCTAGCCTACTGTATATTTTGTTGATGTATATTAGTGATGCACAGGTTGGCTCATTATTTTGGTAGGCTATTTGCAGGTTAGGGTTGAGTGCTGGCCTCAAATCTTCACTTAATGACATATAGTTGGGCGATTGTGAATGGGTTATTTGCAATTGCTGGTGACCAGGTGAACAAACAGCTGACCTGCGCATCACTAATGTATGTAGCCTATATGCTCAGGTGGTGGGTGACGTCAGTGGGCATACAGAAGGATGTGTAGGGTCAAACCTTCCAGTTCAAATGAGACAAATAGAAAGAAAATAACCACCAGAGACGGTTTTACCGTTATTTTCTATCCTGAGAATAAACAGTTTACCATAGAAAAGGAATCGGTTGATCCTGGCTTACCTTTTACTAGTAGGATTAACCGAGATCGCGGTCTGCCTTTGGAAAACATCCTCCTCCTACCCATCCATCTTTCACATCAGCGCTCTCGTGCCTGCCCCTCGTGCTCACTCTGAACGAAACCGTAACCCTTTGGCTCATGCCGCGTTCGTGTTCTAGTCGGGACTAGGAAACTGACATTTTCGACTTGCTAACCGGTTGAACGCGGCACGTGTAAATCTACACCAGTTAGCAAATTTGACATTTCAGAGTTTTCTAATTCCGACTAGCACATGAACGAAGCATTAGTCATCTCGAGCTTCTGCACACACCGCCCCACCTGCGCCTAGAACGAAGCCTAGAAGCTTCAAGGCACTGAATCGCAGAGGACTAACGAACGGACGTTAATCTAATCGTTAACGGAAGAAACCTGGGCTTTGTCTAATCTATGCTATGTTTGCATGGGAAAGGTGAATTAATCAAACCATGGAAGGAGTGAAGAAGAACCGAGAGGAACCGGGTGAATGAACTCCTCTGATTCCGACAGAGGCGACGTTCAATCGGCGTGGATTATGCGCATTTGCCGCAGGCTCTACTGTCATCACTACAGTGTAACCGGATCTCGACCGGCGACGGATGGGGTGACTCCCGCCGTGCCGAGGAGGTGGTCCCAGCCTCCGGACAGGGCCGCCACTCCTGGGGTGGGTCCGCATCCCTGGTACCGTTAGCGGGAGGGCACGTGTCAGGGGGGAAGACGAAAGAGAAAAAAATGCAGACGGAGGTGCCAGTACCACCGGAGACAGGAGAGGAGTCCCTAGAAGAAGACGGAGCAGGGCGAGAGGAGGTAGGGGGGGGGGACACTGGCGTGTGACTGACTGGATGTGTGTACAGGCTACAGCGGGAGTGGGTCATCTTTGGGCACGCGGGCTTAGCCTAATCGTCTTTAAGGTCCATCAATAGATCAGATGCGCCTTTTAGTTTTATCCTTCGTTTTAATAGAGTTGACATATTTTCTTCCCTTGACACTCAAAGGACAGAGAGAGCGTTGCTTCCCGTGGCCTTGTTGTCATGGGTGATGATGCAAGTTTTACTGTAGATGATGAAACGTGACTAAAGACGCATGCCCAGGCCTACTCAACACATTTAAGCCTAGAAATGAATTGCCAATTTATAGGGATGGTAGGCCTATAGTCCTTAACATAGTAGGACTGTAGCCTACTAGCATTTTTTTTTTTACATTTTCCACAAGATGTGTTTTGTCAAAGGGAAAGCTAATGTAGCCTATAGCACATCCAGATGGGGCCAAAACATTACCATGGTGCAGAAAAAGTGCATTAAAAAACAAGGTGCCCTATTTTACTCACCCTATAAATTACATTATGGCTGAGCATGGACATGACAAATGTTGTCAATAAGCAAGATTTAAATTAACTAAAAAGGGTGAAAAATTTGAAACTAAACGAAACAAATTGTTTTAAGTAGGCTAAGTCTAAATAGTCTTACAGGCACCATAACTGCTTCCCATGGGCATATAATACACTACATGACCAAAGGTATGTGGACACCTGCTCGTCGAACATCTCATTCCAAAATCATGGGCATTCATGTGGAGTTGGTCCCCCCCATTGCTGCTATAACAGCCTCCACTCTTCTGGGAAGGCTTTCCACTAGATGTTGGAACATTGCAGCGGGGACTTGCTTCCATTCAGCCACGAGCATTAGTGAGGTTGGGCACTGATGTTGGGCGATTTAGGCCTGGTTCGCAGTCGGTGTTCAAATTCATCCCAAAGGTGTTCGATGGGGTTGAGGTCAGGGCTCTGTGCAGGCCGGTCAAGTTCTTCCACATCGATCTCGACAAACCATAGCTGTATGGACCTCGCTTTGTGCACTGGGGCATTGTCATACAGAAACAGGAAAGGGCCTTCCCCAAACTGTTGCCACAAAGTTGGAAGCATAGAATCATCTAGAATGGCATTCTATGCTGTAGCATTAAGATTCCCCTTCACTGGAACTAAGAGGCCTAGCCCGAACCATGAAAAACAGCCCCAGACCATTATTCCTTCTCCACCTTGGGGCTCCCGAGTGGCGCAGTGGTATAAGGCACTGTATCTCAGTGCTAGAAGCGTCACTGCAGACCCTGGTTCGATTCCAGGCTGTATCACAATCTGTCCGTGACTGGGAGTCCCATAGGGCGGCGCGCAATTGGCTCATCGTCGTCCGGGGTAGGCCGTCATTGTAAATAAGAATTTGTTCGGTCGGGCAGGCTGCAATGCAGTCCGACCGCTGCTCCCTCCCTCATCTACCTACCTCTCCATCGCTCTCACTATCTCTCTCTCTCTCACTATCTTGCTATCTGTCCTCACTATCTCGCTATCTGTCCTCACTATCTCGCTATCTGTCCTCACTATCTCTCTCTCCCTCCATCTCACTATCTCACTCTCTGTCCTCATCTACTCTCTCTCTTTATTTTTCTCTGTCAGTCTCCGAGCGCATCTTGTTATCCCTACATCCCTTTCATATCCGGACCTCTCTACCAGTAGCGGTGCGTGAAAATCACTGGGAAAAGCCCCCCCAAAAAGCCATATTACAACCTATGTGTTGTGATAATTGCGTTGTTTGCTCTATAACCTGTTAGTTCATATGTCTTGTGACCGTGATACAGTGGGGGGAAAAAAGTATTTAGTCAGCCACCAATTGTGCAAGTTCTCCCACTTAAAAAGATGAGAGAGGCCTGTAATTTTCATCATAGGTACACGTCAACTATGACAGACAAATTGAGGGAAAAAAATCCAGAAAATCACATTGTAAGATTTTTTATGAATTTATTTGCAAATTATGGTGGAAAATAAGTATTTGGTCACCTACAAACAAGCAAGATTTCTGGCTCTCACAGACCTGTAACTTCTTATTTAAGAGGCTCCTCTGTCCTCCACTCGTTACCTGTATTAATGGCACCTGTTTGAACTTGTTATCAGTATAAAAGACACCTGTCCACAACCTCAAACAGTCACACTCCAAACTCCACTATGGCCAAGACCAAAGAGCTGTCAAAGGACACCAGAAACAAAATTGTAGACCTGCACCAGTCTGGGAAGACTGAATCTGCAATAGGTAAGCAGCTTGGTTTGAAGAAATCAACTGTGGGAGCAATTATTAGGAAATGGAAGACATACAAGACCACTGATAATCTCCCTCGATCTGGGGCTCCACGCAAGATCTCACCCCGTGGGGTCAAAATGATCACAAGAACGGTGAGCAAAAATCCCAGAACCACACGGGGGGACCTAGTGAATGACCTGCAGAGAGCTGAGACCAAAGTAACAAAGCCTACCATCAGTAACACACTACGCCGCCAGGGATTCAAATCCTGCAGTGCCAGACGTGTCCCCCTGCTTAAGCCAGTACATGTCCAGGCCCGTCTGAAGTTTGCTAGAGTGCATTTGGATGATCCAGAAGAGGATTGGGAGAATGTCATATGGTCAGATGAAACCAAAATATAACTTTTTGGTAAAAACTCAACTCGTCGTGTTTGGAGGACAAAGAATGCTGAGTTGCATCCAAAGAACACCATACCTACTGTGAAGCATGGGGGTGGAAACATCATGCTTTGGGGCTGTTTTTCTGCAAAGGCACCAGGACGACTGATCCGTGTAAAGGAAAGAATGAATGGGGCCATGTATCGTGAGATTTTGAGTGAAAACCTCCTTCCATCAGCAAGGGCATTGAAGATGAAACATGGCTGGGTCTTTTCAGCATGACAATGATCCCAAACACACTGCCCGGGCAACGAAGGAGTGGCTTCGTAAGAAGCATTTCAAGGTCCTGGAGTGGCCTAGCCAGTCTCCAGATCTCAACCCCATAGAAAATCTTTGGAGGGAGTTGAAAGTCCGTGTTGCCCAGCGACAGCCCCAAAACATCACTGCTCTAGAGGAGATCTGCATGGAGGAATGGGCCAAAATACCAGCAACAGTGTGTGAAAACCTTGTGAAGACTTACAGAAAACGTTTGACCTGTGTCATTGCCAACAAAGGGTATATAACAAAGTATTGAGAAACTTTTGTTATTGACCAAATACTTATTTTCCACCATAATTTGCAAATAAATTCATAAAAAATCCTACAATGTGATTTTCTGGATGTTTTTTTCTCATTTTTTCTGTCATAGTTGACGTGTACCTATGATGAAAATTACAGGCATCTCTCATCTTTTTAAGTGGGAGAACTTGCACAATTGGTGGCTGACTAAATACTTTTCCCCCCCACTGTATATAGGCCTAAAGGCCAGAGACAATAAGAAGACACAGTGGCAGAATAAATTCAACCACAGCTTTTGTTTCATCACAAAACCGGAGATCAACATCTGACCGGTGAAGTCCACAAAACATATTGCATGTAACAAACAGTTACACGACCTACAGTCAAGGTCAAGCAAGTTAAAGGGGACTGGAAACACTAGGATTTAGAACGCCTGCTGACTGAAACTGTAAATCACCATATTAGCATTGTTGCGTCACTGGCAGGAGAGACAATTTTGGAACTCCCCAAAAATGGCCGAATTTACCGAGTAGCTCCGAGTCTGAGAATTAGTTTATTACAGAGAATGAAATAATGTTATTTAGGGAGCCAATAAACCTACTGAAGCCGTTCATGTTTGAGCCGATCGTTGCCCCAGATCAAAGAGTTCGTTCTCGTAGCAGTAACAAAAAACTCAATACCACAGACAATTTTCTGATTCCTGCCAGTGATGAACTGTCGTCAGTCATTACTATGGCAGTTTAAAATGGCGCTGACCATAGCTCAAATAAATCTTGTCGACGATCAAAATGCTAAATATAGAGATGTTTTTATGTTAAATGCACATGTTTTAGTGTTAGTGGATTGAATACATCTCTTTGCTTGGATTTACTTGCTAAAGTGTTTCCATTCCCCTTTAATGTTTCCGACTGTTTCGGACTGTCACGAATTCAGCCGAGGCTGAGGCTGCCCCTCCTTCTTGCTCCGGCAGGTTTCGGCGTTCGTCGTCACCGGCTTACTAGCCACTACCGCTCCATTTATCATCACTCCATTTGTCTTGTCTTGTCAATTACACACACCTGGTACTCATTCCCTCATTAGTCTGTGTATAAGTGTTCCCTCTGCCCCCTTGTCCTTTGTGAGTGATTGTGAGAGTGAGTAGCTCGGTTGAGCTACTCTTTCCTTGTATCTAGCCAAGGTGGATTTTTCCCTTGTGCTAGTTTCGTTTTGACGCTTGCTGGGCTTTATTCATGTACACTGAATAAACTCTGGATTTCGGTGTTTTACCTGACTCCGTCATTCACACCTCATCACACGGACCACTAAACAACTATTGATTTAGTTACCTCAAGTCGCAAAGAAAACAGGAGCTGCCTCCACTATTCCAGCACCATTTCAGCTTCGACATTTCAACATCATCAAATCACCTACGCTTAGTCTAATACAGGGACAACTAAAAGATACCCAAAAAACGACTTAGTCCAACGTAAGCTAAATATGATGTGGCTGTCCATGGTTCTGATTTCTGTGTGTGTGTAAGTAGGAATAACATGTTGACTGACTCTACTTGTAGAGAAACACCAAGCCCATCCTCTTCTCTTTCATGTTGCCGGGAACGGTCTATGATGTCATACAGTACACACAGTTTTTGTTGTCCTAGGCAACCTGGCTAAAATACTCGCTAGCTAGCCTGACTTCTGTTCATGGGCAACGATTAGCCAGCTAGTTAACATTAGCCTGCTACATCTAGCTACATATTGAACTTACATCCTCTCAGGCCAGAGGCACAATATATGAATTTATGATTTGGATCAGAATCGTCGTTATAATCATTGGCCAGTACGGAGAATTAAGTAAAACCACAAGTCCAAATCCCTATTTCTGTCCATGGCTAATTTGGGAAAGGGCCAATATTAGCTAGCTAGCTAGTCATCGGAGGACAACACGAGATGCAACAATTTAAAGTTTTTTTCTGTTAATGACTTTTGGCTTGATGTGATTGGTGTGAAGCCAAATCCAAACTGGCTTCCTTTGACACTAATAATAATAATAATGCCCATAGGCTATTATTGTATGATTAATTTTTTTTATCA
>NC_140026.1:10635213-10657710 GCF_964263955.1 Coregonus lavaretus
GTAGACTATAGGTGTTATAACTAGACTATAGGCGTTATAACTAGACTACAGGTGTTATAACTAGACTAACTAGACTATAGGTGTTATAACTAGACTATGGGCGTTATAACTAGACTACAGGTGTTATAACTAGACTATAGGTGTTATAACTAGACTATAGGTGTTATAACTAGACTATAGGCGTTATAACTAGACTATAGGTGTTATAACTAGACTATAGGCGTTATAACTAGACTATAGGCGTTATAACTAGACTACAGGTGTTATAACTAGACTATAACTAGACTATAGGCGTTATAACTAGACTACAGGTGTTATAACTAGACTATAACTAGACTATAGGTGTTATAACTAGACTATAGGCGTTATAACTAGACTATAGGCGTTATAACTAGACTACAGGTGTTATGACTAGACTATAGGCATTATAACTAGACTACAGGTGTTATAACTAGACTATAGGTGTTATAACTAGACTATAGGTGTTATAACTAGACTATAGGCGTTATAACTAGACTATAGGTGTTATAACTAGACTATAGGTGTTATAACTAGACTATAGGTGTTATAACTAGACTATAGGCGTTATAACTAGACTATAGGCGTTATAACTAGACTATAGGCGTTATAACTAGACTACAGGTGTTATAACTAGACTATAACTAGACTATAGGTGTTATAACTAGACTATGGGCGTTATAACTAGACTACAGGTGTTATAACTAGACTATAGGTGTTATAACTAGACTATAGGCGTTATAACTAGACTATAACTAGACTATAGGTGTTATAACTAGACTATAGGCGTTATAACTAGACTAGACTATAGGTGTTATAACTAGACTATAACTAGACTATAGGTGTTATAACTAGACTATAGGTGTTATAACTAGACTATAACTAGACTATAGGTGTTATAACTAGACTATAGGCGTTATAACTAGACTATAGGCGTTGTAACTAGACTATAACTAGACTATAGGTGTTATAACTAGACTATAGGTGTTATAACTAGACTATAGGTGTTATAACTAGACTATAACTAGACTATAGGTGTTATAACTAGACTATAGGTGTTATAACTAGACTATAGGTGTTATAACTAGACTATAGGCGTTATAACTAGACTATAGGTGTTATAACTAGACTATAGGTGTTATAACTAGACTATAACTAGACTATAGGCGTTATAACTAGACTATAGGCGTTATAACTAGACTATAGGTGTTATAACTAGACTATAGGCGTTATAACTAGACTATAGGTGTTATAACTAGACTATAGGTGTTATAACTAGACTATAGGCGTTATAACTAGACTATCAATCAATCAATTTTATTTTATATAGCCCTTCTTACATCAGCTAATATCTCGAAGTGCTGTACAGAAACCCAGCCTAAAACCCCAAACAGCTAGTAATGCAGGTGTAGAAGCACGGTGGCTAGGAAAAACTCCCTAGAAAGGCAAAACCTAGGAAGAAACCTAGAGAGGAACCAGGCTATGAGGGGTGGCCAGTCCTCTTCTGGCTGTGCCGGGTGGAGATTATAACAGAACCATGCCAAGATGTTCAAAAATGTTCATAAGTGACAAGCATGGTCAAATAATAATCAGGAATAAATCTCAGTTGGCTTTTCATAGCCGATCATTAGAGTTTAAAACAGCAGGTCTGGGACAGGTAGGGGTTCCATAACCGCAGGCAGAACAGTTTAAACTGGAATAGCAGCAAGGCCAGGCGGACTGGGGATAGCAAGGAGTCACCACGGCCGGTAGTCCCGACGTATGGTCCTAGGGCTCAGGTCTCTCAGTTGGCTTTTCATAGCCGATCATTTAGAGTTGAAAACAGCAGGTCTGGGACAGGTAGGGGTTTCGTAGCCGCAGGCAGAACAGTTGAAACTGGAATAGCAGCAAGGCCAGGCGGACTGGGGGCAGCAGGGTGTCATCATGCCCGGTAGTCCTGACGTATGGTCCTAGGGCTCAGGTTCTCAGAGAGAAAGAGAGAACGAGAGAATTAGAGAGAGCATACTTATAACTAGACTATAGGTGTTATAACTAGACTATAGGCGTTATAACTAGACTATAGGTGTTATAACTAGACTATAGGCGTTATAACTAGACTATAACTAGACTATAGGTGTTATAACTAGACTATAGGTGTTATAACTAGACTATAGGTGTTATAACTAGACTATAGGCGTTATAACTAGACTATAGGTGTTATAACTAGACTATAGGTGTTATAACTAGACTATAGGTGTTATAACTAGACTATAGGTGTTATAACTAGACTATAGGTGTTATAACTAGACTATAGGTGTTATAACTAGACTATAGGCGTTATAACTAGACTATAGGCGTTATAACTAGACTATAGGTGTTATAACTAGACTATAACTAGACTATAGGTGTTATAACTAGACTATAGGCGTTATAACTAGACTATAGGTGTTATAACTAGACTATAGGCGTTATAACTAGACTATAGGTGTTATAACTAGACTATAGGTGTTATAACTAGACTATAGGCGTTATAACTAGACTATAGGCGTTATAACTAGACTATAGGCGTTATAACTAGACTATAGGTGTTATAACTAGACTATAGGCGTTATAACTAGACTATAGGTGTTATAACTAGACTATAGGTGTTATAACTAGACTATAGGCGTTATAACTAGACTATAACTAGACTATAGGTGTTATAACTAGACTATAGGCGTTATAACTAGACTATAGGCGTTATAACTAGACTATAACTAGACTATAGGCGTTATAACTAGACTATAGGCGTTATAACTAGACTATAGGTGTTATAACTAGACTATAGGCGTTATAACTAGACTATAGGCGTTATAACTAGACTATAGGTGTTATAACTAGACTATAGGCGTTATAACTAGACTATCGGCGTTATAACTAGACTATAACTAGACTATAGGTGTTATAACTAGACTATCGGCGTTATAACTAGACTATAACTAGACTATAGGTGTTATAACTAGACTATAGGTGTTATAACTAGACTATAGGCATTATAACTAGACTATAACTAGACTATAGGTGTTATAACTAGACTATCGGCGTTATAACTAGACTATAAGTGTTATAACTAGACTATAGGCGTTATAACTAGACTATAGGTATTATAACTAGACTATAGGCGTTATAACTAGACTATAACTAGACTATAGGTGTTATAACTAGACTATCGGCGTTATAACTAGACTATAACTAGACTATAGGTGTTATAACTAGACTATAGGTGTTATAACTAGACTATAGGTGTTATAACTAGACTATAACTAGACTATAGGCGTTATAACTAGACTATAACTAGACTATAGGTGTTATAACTAGACTATAGGCGTTATAACTAGACTATAGGCGTTATAACTAGACTATAGGTGTTATAACTAGACTATAGGCGTTATAACTAGACTAACTAGACTATAGGTGTTATAACTAGACTATAGGCGTTATAACTAGACTATAGGCGTTATAACTAGACTATAGGCGTTATAACTAGACTATAACTAGACTATAGGTGTTATAACTAGACTATAGGCGTTATAACTAGACTATAACTAGACTATAGGCGTTATAACTAGACTATAGGCGTTATAACTAGACTATAACTAGACTATAGGTGTTATAACTAGACTATAACTAGACTATAGGCGTTATAACTAGACTATAGGTGTTATAACTAGACTATAGGCGTTATAACTTGACTATAGGCGTTATAACTAGACTATAGGCGTTATAACTAGACTATAGGCGTTATAACTAGACTATAGGCGTTATAACTAGACTATAGGTGTTATAACTAGACTATAGGCGTTATAACTAGACTATAACTAGACTATAGGCGTTATAACTAGACTATAGGCGTTATAACTAGACTATAGGCGTTATAACTAGACTATAACTAGACTATAGGCGTTATAACTAGACTATAGGTGTTATAACTAGACTATAGGTGTTATAACTAGACTATAACTAGACTATAGGTGTTATAACTAGACTATAGGCGTTATAACTAGACTATAACTAGACTATAGGTGTTATAACTAGACTATAGGCGTTATAACTAGACTATAACTAGACTATAGGTGTTATAACTAGACTATCGGCGTTATAACTAGACTATAACTAGACTATAGGTGTTATAACTAGACTATAACTAGACTATAGGCATTATAACTAGACTATAGGCGTTATAACTAGACTATAGGCGTTATAACTAGACTATAACTAGACTATAGGCGTTATAACTAGACTATAACTAGACTATAGGTGTTATAACTAGACTATAGGCGTTATAACTAGACTATAGGCGTTATAACTAGACTATAACTAGACTATAGGTGTTATAACTAGACTATAGGTGTTATAACTAGACTATAGGCGTTATAACTAGACTATAACTAGACTATAGGCGTTATAACTAGACTATAGGTGTTATAACTAGACTATAGGCGTTATAACTAGACTATAACTAGACTATAGGCGTTATAACTAGACTATAGGCATTATAACTAGACTATAGGCGTTATAACTAGACTATAGGCGTTATAACTAGACTATAACTAGACTATAGGCGTTATAACTAGACTATAGGCGTTATAACTAGACTATAACTAGACTATAGGCGTTATAACTAGACTATAGGTGTTATAACTAGACTATAGGTGTTATAACTAGACTATAACTAGACTATAGGTGTTATAACTAGACTATAGGTGTTATAACTAGACTATAACTAGACAATAGGCGTTATAACTAGACTATAACTAGACTATAGGTGTTATAACTAGACTATAGGCGTTATAACTAGACTATAACTAGACTATAGGTGTTATAACTAGACTATAGGTGTTATAACTAGACTATAACTAGACTATAGGCATATAACTAGACTATAACTAGACTATAGGCGTTATAACTAGACTATAGGCGTTATAACTAGACTATAACTAGACTATAGGCGTTATAACTAGACTATAGGTGTTATAACTAGACTATAGGTGTTATAACTAGACTATAACTAGACTATAGGTGTTATAACTAGACTATAGGTGTTATAACTAGACTATAGGCGTTATAACTAGACTATAGGCGTTATAACTAGACTATAACTAGACTATAGGCGTTATAACTAGACTATAGGCGTTATAACTAGACTATAGGCGTTATAACTAGACTATAGGCGTTATAACTAGACTATAACTAGACTATAGGCGTTATAACTAGACTATAGGTGTTATAACTAGACTATAGGTGTTATAACTAGACTATAACTAGACTATAGGTGTTATAACTAGACTATAGGTGTTATAACTAGACTATAACTAGACAATAGGCGTTATAACTAGACTATAACTAGACTATAGGTGTTATAACTAGACTATAGGCGTTATAACTAGACTATAACTAGACTATAGGTGTTATAACTAGACTATAGGTGTTATAACTAGACTATAACTAGACTATAGGCATATAACTAGACTATAACTAGACTATAGGCGTTATAACTAGACTATAGGCGTTATAACTAGACTATAACTAGACTATAGGCGTTATAACTAGACTATAGGTGTTATAACTAGACTATAGGTGTTATAACTAGACTATAACTAGACTATAGGTGTTATAACTAGACTATAGGTGTTATAACTAGACTATAGGCGTTATAACTAGACTATAGGCGTTATAACTAGACTATAACTAGACTATAGGCGTTATAACTAGACTATAGGTGTTATAACTAGACTATAGGTGTTATAACTAGACTATAACTAGACTATAGGTGTTATAACTAGACTATAGGTGTTATAACTAGACTATAACTAGACAATAGGCGTTATAACTAGACTATAACTAGACTATAGGTGTTATAACTAGACTATAGGCGTTATAACTAGACTATAACTAGACTATAGGTGTTATAACTAGACTATAGGTGTTATAACTAGACTATAACTAGACTATAGGCATATAACTAGACTATAACTAGACTATAGGCGTTATAACTAGACTATAGGCGTTATAACTAGACTATAACTAGACTATAGGCGTTATAACTAGACTATAGGTGTTATAACTAGACTATAGGTGTTATAACTAGACTATAACTAGACTATAGGTGTTATAACTAGACTATAGGTGTTATAACTAGACTATAGGCGTTATAACTAGACTATAGGCGTTATAACTAGACTATAACTAGACTATAGGCGTTATAACTAGACTATAGGCGTTATAACTAGACTATAGGCGTTATAACTAGACTATAGGCGTTATAACTAGACTATAACTAGACTATAGGCGTTATAACTAGACTATAGGTGTTATAACTAGACTATAGGTGTTATAACTAGACTATAACTAGACTATAGGTGTTATAACTAGACTATAGGTGTTATAACTAGACTATAACTAGACAATAGGCGTTATAACTAGACTATAACTAGACTATAGGTGTTATAACTAGACTATAGGCGTTATAACTAGACTATAACTAGACTATAGGTGTTATAACTAGACTATAGGTGTTATAACTAGACTATAACTAGACTATAGGCATATAACTAGACTATAACTAGACTATAGGCGTTATAACTAGACTATAGGCGTTATAACTAGACTATAACTAGACTATAGGCGTTATAACTAGACTATAGGTGTTATAACTAGACTATAGGTGTTATAACTAGACTATAACTAGACTATAGGTGTTATAACTAGACTATAGGTGTTATAACTAGACTATAGGCGTTATAACTAGACTATAGGCGTTATAACTAGACTATAACTAGACTATAGGCGTTATAACTAGACTATAGGCGTTATAACTAGACTATAACTAGACTATAGGTGTTATAACTAGACTATAGGCGTTATAACTAGACTATAACTAGACTATAGGTGTTATAACTAGACTATCAGCGTTATAACTAGACTATAACTAGACTATAGGTGTTATAACTAGACTATCGGCGTTATAACTAGACTATAACTAGACTATAGGCGTTATAACTAGACTATAGGTGTTATAACTAGACTATAGGTGTTATAACTAGACTATAACTAGACTATAGGTGTTATAACTAGACTATAGGCGTTATAACTAGACTCCCAGCCGGCCGCGACCGGGAGACTCATGGGCGGCGTAACTAGACTATAGGCGTTATAACTAGACTATAGGTGTTATAACTAGACTATAGGCGTTATAACTAGACTATAGGTGTTATAACTAGAATATAGGCGTTATAACTAGACTATAACTAGACTATAGGCGTTATAACTAGACTATCGGCGTTATAACTAGACTATAGGTGTTATAACTAAACTATAGGTGTTATAACTAGACTATAGGCGTTATAACTAGACTATAGGCGTTATAACTAGACTATAACTAGACTATAGGCGTTATAACTAGACTATAGGTGTTATAACTAGACTATAGGTGTTATAACTAGACTATAACTAGACTATAGGTGTTATAACTAGACTATAGGTGTTATAACTAGACTATAGGCGTTATAACTAGACTATAGGCGTTATAACTAGACTATAACTAGACTATAGGCGTTATAACTAGACTATAGGCGTTATAACTAGACTATAGGCATTATAACTAGACTATAACTAGACTATAGGTGTTATAACTAGACTATAGGCGTTATAACTAGACTATAACTAGACTATAGGTGTTATAACTAGACTATCGGCGTTATAACTAGACTATAACTAGACTATAGGTGTTATAACTAGACTATCGGCGTTATAACTAGACTATAACTAGACTATAGGCGTTATAACTAGACTATAACTAGACTATAGGCGTTATAACTAGACTATAGGTGTTATAACTAGACTATAGGTGTTATAACTAGACTATAGGTGTTATAACTAAACTATAGGTGTTATAACTAGACTATAGGCGTTATAACTAGACTATAGGCGTTATAACTAGACTATAACTAGACTATAGGCGTTATAACTAGACTATAGGTGTTATAACTAGACTATAGGTGTTATAACTAGACTATAACTAGACTATAGGTGTTATAACTAGACTATAGGCGTTATAACTAGACTATAGGCGTTATAACTAGACTATAGGCGTTATAACTAGACTATAACTAGACTATAGGCGTTATAACTAGACTATAGGCGTTATAACTAGACTATAGGCGTTATAACTAGACTATAACTAGACTATAGGTGTTATAACTAGACTATAGGCGTTATAACTAGACTATAACTAGACTATAGGTGTTATAACTAGACTATTGGCGTTATAACTAGACTATAACTAGACTATAGGTGTTATAACTAGACTATCGGCGTTATAACTAGACTATAACTAGACTATCGGCGTTATAACTAGACTATAACTAGACTATAGGCGTTATAACTAGACTATAGGTGTTATAACTAGACTATAGGTGTTATAACTAGACTATAACTAGACTATAGGTGTTATAACTAGACTATAGGCGTTATAACTAGACTCCCAGCCGGCCGCGACCGGGAGACTCATGGGCGGCGTAACTAGACTATAGGCGTTATAACTAGACTATAGGTGTTATAACTAGACTATAGGCGTTATAACTAGACTATAGGCGTTATAACTAGACTATAACTAGACTATAGGTGTTATAACTAGACTATAGGCGTTATAACTAGACTATAGGTGTTATAACTAGACTATAGGCGTTATAACTAGACTATAACTAGACTATAGGTGTTATAACTAGACTATAGGTGTTATAACTAGACTATAGGTGTTATAACTAGACTATAGGCGTTATAACTAGACTATAGGTGTTATAACTAGACTATAGGTGTTATAACTAGACTATAGGTGTTATAACTAGACTATAGGTGTTATAACTAGACTATAGGTGTTATAACTAGACTATAGGTGTTATAACTAGACTATAGGCGTTATAACTAGACTATAGGCGTTATAACTAGACTATAGGTGTTATAACTAGACTATAACTAGACTATAGGTGTTATAACTAGACTATAGGCGTTATAACTAGACTATAGGTGTTATAACTAGACTATAGGCGTTATAACTAGACTATAGGTGTTATAACTAGACTATAGGTGTTATAACTAGACTATAGGCGTTATAACTAGACTATAGGCGTTATAACTAGACTATAGGCGTTATAACTAGACTATAGGTGTTATAACTAGACTATAGGCGTTATAACTAGACTATAGGTGTTATAACTAGACTATAGGTGTTATAACTAGACTATAGGCGTTATAACTAGACTATAACTAGACTATAGGTGTTATAACTAGACTATAGGCGTTATAACTAGACTATAGGCGTTATAACTAGACTATAACTAGACTATAGGCGTTATAACTAGACTATAGGCGTTATAACTAGACTATAGGTGTTATAACTAGACTATAGGCGTTATAACTAGACTATAGGTGTTATAACTAGACTATAGGCGTTATAACTAGACTATCGGCGTTATAACTAGACTATAACTAGACTATAGGTGTTATAACTAGACTATCGGCGTTATAACTAGACTATAACTAGACTATAGGTGTTATAACTAGACTATAGGTGTTATAACTAGACTATAGGCGTTATAACTAGACTATAACTAGACTATAGGTGTTATAACTAGACTATCGGCGTTATAACTAGACTATAACTAGACTATAGGTGTTATAACTAGACTATAGGCGTTATAACTAGACTATAGGTGTTATAACTAGACTATAGGCGTTATAACTAGACTATAACTAGACTATAGGTGTTATAACTAGACTATCGGCGTTATAACTAGACTATAACTAGACTATAGGTGTTATAACTAGACTATAGGTGTTATAACTAGACTATAGGTGTTATAACTAGACTATAATTAGACTATAGGCGTTATAACTAGACTATAACTAGACTATAGGTGTTATAACTAGACTATAGGCGTTATAACTAGACTATAGGCGTTATAACTAGACTATAGGTGTTATAACTAGACTATAGGCGTTATAACTAGACTAACTAGACTATAGGTGTTATAACTAGACTATAGGCGTTATAACTAGACTATAACTAGACTATAGGCGTTATAACTAGACTATAGGCGTTATAACTAGACTATAACTAGACTATAGGTGTTATAACTAGACTATAGGCGTTATAACTAGACTATAACTAGACTATAGGCGTTATAACTAGACTATAGGCGTTATAACTAGACTATAGGCGTTATAACTAGACTATAGGCGTTATAACTAGACTATAGGTGTTATAACTAGACTATAGGCGTTATAACTAGACTATAACTAGACTATAGGCGTTATAACTAGACTATAGGCGTTATAACTAGACTATAGGCGTTATAACTAGACTATAACTAGACTATAGGCGTTATAACTAGACTATAGGTGTTATAACTAGACTATAGGTGTTATAACTAGACTATAACTAGACTATAGGTGTTATAACTAGACTATAGGCGTTATAACTAGACTATAACTAGACTATAGGTGTTATAACTAGACTATAGGCGTTATAACTAGACTATAACTAGACTATAGGTGTTATAACTAGACTATCGGCGTTATAACTAGACTATAACTAGACTATAGGTGTTATAACTAGACTATAACTAGACTATAGGCATTATAACTAGACTATAGGCGTTATAACTAGACTATAGGCGTTATAACTAGACTATAACTAGACTATAGGCGTTATAACTAGACTATAACTAGACTATAGGTGTTATAACTAGACTATAGGCGTTATAACTAGACTATAGGCGTTATAACTAGACTATAACTAGACTATAGGTGTTATAACTAGACTATAGGTGTTATAACTAGACTATAGGCGTTATAACTAGACTATAACTAGACTATAGGCGTTATAACTAGACTATAGGCGTTATAACTAGACTATAGGTGTTATAACTAGACTATAGGCGTTATAACTAGACTATAACTAGACTATAGGCGTTATAACTAGACTATAGGCATTATAACTAGACTATAGGCGTTATAACTAGACTATAGGCGTTATAACTAGACTATAACTAGACTATAGGCGTTATAACTAGACTATAGGCGTTATAACTAGACTATAGGCGTTATAACTAGACTATAACTAGACTATAGGCGTTATAACTAGACTATAGGTGTTATAACTAGACTATAGGTGTTATAACTAGACTATAACTAGACTATAGGTGTTATAACTAGACTATAGGTGTTATAACTAGACTATAACTAGACAATAGGCGTTATAACTAGACTATAACTAGACTATAGGTGTTATAACTAGACTATAGGCGTTATAACTAGACTATAACTAGACTATAGGTGTTATAACTAGACTATAGGTGTTATAACTAGACTATAACTAGACTATAGGCGTTATAACTAGACTATAACTAGACTATAGGCGTTATAACTAGACTATAGGCGTTATAACTAGACTATAACTAGACTATAGGCGTTATAACTAGACTATAGGTGTTATAACTAGACTATAGGTGTTATAACTAGACTATAACTAGACTATAGGTGTTATAACTAGACTATAGGTGTTATAACTAGACTATAACTAGACTATAGGCGTTATAACTAGACTATAACTAGACTATAGGCGTTATAACTAGACTATAGGCGTTATAACTAGACTATAACTAGACTATAGGCGTTATAACTAGACTATAGGTGTTATAACTAGACTATAGGTGTTATAACTAGACTATAACTAGACTATAGGTGTTATAACTAGACTATAGGCGTTATAACTAGACTATAGGCGTTATAACTAGACTATAACTAGACTATAGGCGTTATAACTAGACTATAGGCGTTATAACTAGACTATAACTAGACTATAGGTGTTATAACTAGACTATAGGCGTTATAACTAGACTATAACTAGACTATAGGTGTTATAACTAGACTATCGGCGTTATAACTAGACTATAACTAGACTATAGGTGTTATAACTAGACTATCGGCGTTATAACTAGACTATAACTAGACTATAGGCGTTATAACTAGACTATAGGTGTTATAACTAGACTATAGGTGTTATAACTAGACTATAACTAGACTATAGGTGTTATAACTAGACTATAGGCGTTATAACTAGACTCCCAGCCGGCCGCGACCGGGAGACTCATGGGCGGCGTAACTAGACTATAGGCGTTATAACTAGACTATAGGTGTTATAACTAGACTATAGGTGTTATAACTAGACTATAGGCGTTATAACTAGACTATAGGTGTTATAACTAGAATATAGGCGTTATAACTAGACCATAACTAGACTATAGGCGTTATAACTAGACTATCGGCGTTATAACTAGACTATAGGTGTTATAACTAAACTATAGGTGTTATAACTAGACTATAGGTGTTATAACTAGACTATAGGCGTTATAACTAGACTATAGGCGTTATAACTAGACTATAACTAGACTATAGGCGTTATAACTAGACTATAGGTGTTATAACTAGACTATAGGTGTTATAACTAGACTATAACTAGACTATAGGTGTTATAACTAGACTATAGGTGTTATAACTAGACTATAGGCGTTATAACTAGACTATAGGCGTTATAACTAGACTATAACTAGACTATAGGCGTTATAACTAGACTATAGGCGTTATAACTAGACTATAGGCGTTATAACTAGACTATAACTAGACTATAGGTGTTATAACTAGACTATAGGCGTTATAACTAGACTATAACTAGACTATAGGTGTTATAACTAGACTATCGGCGTTATAACTAGACTATAACTAGACTATAGGTGTTATAACTAGACTATCGGCGTTATAACTAGACTATAACTAGACTATAGGCGTTATAACTAGACTATAACTAGACTATAGGCGTTATAACTAGACTATAGGTGTTATAACTAGACTATAGGTGTTATAACTAGACTATAGGTGTTATAACTAAACTATAGGTGTTATAACTAGACTATAGGCGTTATAACTAGACTATAGGCGTTATAACTAGACTATAACTAGACTATAGGCGTTATAACTAGACTATAGGTGTTATAACTAGACTATAGGTGTTATAACTAGACTATAGGTGTTATAACTAGACTATAGGTGTTATAACTAGACTATAGGCGTTATAACTAGACTATAGGCGTTATAACTAGACTATAACTAGACTATAGGCGTTATAACTAGACTATAGGCGTTATAACTAGACTATAGGCGTTATAACTAGACTACAACTAGACTATAGGTGTTATAACTAGACTATAGGCGTTATAACTAGACTATAGGCGTTATAACTAGACTACAACTAGACTATAGGTGTTATAACTAGACTATAGGCGTTATAACTAGACTATAGGCGTTATAACTAGACTACAACTAGACTATAGGTGTTATAACTAGACTATAGGCGTTATAACTAGACTATAACTAGACTATAGGCGTTATAACTAGACTATCGGCGTTATAACTAGACTATAACTAGACTATCGGCGTTATAACTAGACTATAACTAGACTATAGGCGTTATAACTAGACTATAGGTGTTATAACTAGACTATAGGTGTTATAACTAGACTATAACTAGACTATAGGTGTTATAACTAGACTATAGGCGTTATAACTAGACTCCCAGCCGGCCGCGACCGGGAGACTCATGGGCGGCGTAACTAGACTATAGGCGTTATAACTAGACTATAGGTGTTATAACTAGACTATAGGTGTTATAACTAGACTATAGGCGTTATAACTAGACTATAACTAGACTATAGGCGTTATAACTAGACTATCGGCGTTATAACTAGACTATAGGTGTTATAACTAAACTATAGGTGTTATAACTAGACTATAGGCGTTATAACTAGACTATAGGCGTTATAACTAGACTATAACTAGACTATAGGCGTTATAACTAGACTATAGGCGTTATAAGTAGACTATAGGTGTTATAACTAGACTATAGGTGTTATAACTAGACTATAGGCGTTATAACTAGACTATAGGTGTTATACCTAGACTATAGGTGTTATAACTAAACTATAGGTGTTATAACTAGACTATAACTAGACTATAGGCGTTATAACTAGACTATAGGCGTTATAACTAGACTATAGGCGTTATAACTAGACTATAGGTGTTATAACTAAACTATAGGTGTTATAACTAGACTATAGGCGTTATAACTAGACTATAACTAGACTATAGGCGTTATAACTAGACTATAGGCGTTATAACTAGACTATAGGCGTTATAACTAGACTATAACTAGACTATAGGTGTTATAACTAGACTATAGGCGTTATAACTAGACTATAACTAGACTATAGGTGTTATAACTAGACTATCGGCGTTATAACTAGACTATAACTAGACTATAGGTGTTATAACTAGACTATCGGCGTTATAACTAGACTATAACTAGACTATAGGCGTTATAACTAGACTATAGGTGTTATAACTAGACTATAGGTGTTATAACTAGACTATAACTAGACTATAGGCGTTATAACTAGACTATAGGTGTTATAACTAGACTTAGTCTAGTTATAACACCTATAGTCTAGTTATAACGCCTATAGTCTAGTTATAGTCTAGTTATAACACCTATAGTCTAGTTATAACACCTATAGTCTAGTTATAACGCCTATAGTCTAGTTATAGTCTAGTTATAACGCCGATAGTCTAGTTATAACACCTATAGTCTAGTTATAGTCTAGTTATAACGCCGATAGTCTAGTTATAACACCTATAGTCTAGTTATAGTCTAGTTATAACGCCTATAGTCTAGTTATAACACCTATAGTCTAGTTATAGTCTAGTTATAACGCCTATAGTCTAGTTATAACGCCTATAGTCTAGTTATAACGCCTATAGTCTAGTTATAGTCTAGTTATAACGCCTATAGTCTAGTTATAACACCTATAGTTTAGTTATAACACCTATAGTCTAGTTATAACGCCTATAGTCTAGTTATAACGCCTATAGTCTAGTTATAACGCCTATAGTCTAGTTATAGTCTAGTTATAACACCTATAGTTTAGTTATAACACCTATAGTCTAGGTATAACACCTATAGTCTAGTTATAACGCCTATAGTCTAGTTATAACACCTATAGTCTAGTTATAACACCTATAGTCTACTTATAACGCCTATAGTCTAGTTATAACGCCTATAGTCTAGTTATAGTCTAGTTATAACGCCTATAGTCTAGTTATAACGCCTATAGTCTAGTTATAACACCTATAGTTTAGTTATAACACCTATAGTCTAGTTATAACGCCGATAGTCTAGTTATAACGCCTATAGTCTAGTTATAGTCTAGTTATAACGCCTATAGTCTAGTTATAACACCTATAGTCTAGTTATAACACCTATAGTCTAGTTATAACGCCTATAGTCTAGTTACGCCGCCCATGAGTCTCCCGGTCGCGGCCGGCTGGGAGTCTAGTTATAACGCCTATAGTCTAGTTATAACACCTATAGTCTAGTTATAGTCTAGTTATAACACCTATAGTCTAGTTATAACACCTATAGTCTAGTTATAACGCCTATAGTCTAGTTATAGTCTAGTTATAACGCCGATAGTCTAGTTATAGTCTAGTTATAACGCCGATAGTCTAGTTATAACGCCTATAGTCTAGTTATAGTCTAGTTATAACGCCTATAGTCTAGTTATAACACCTATAGTCTAGTTGTAGTCTAGTTATAACGCCTATAGTCTAGTTATAACGCCTATAGTCTAGTTATAACACCTATAGTCTAGTTGTAGTCTAGTTATAACGCCTATAGTCTAGTTATAACGCCTATAGTCTAGTTATAACACCTATAGTCTAGTTGTAGTCTAGTTATAACGCCTATAGTCTAGTTATAACGCCTATAGTCTAGTTATAACGCCTATAGTCTAGTTATAGTCTAGTTATAACGCCTATAGTCTAGTTATAACGCCTATAGTCTAGTTATAACACCTATAGTCTAGTTATAACACCTATAGTCTAGTTATAACACCTATAGTCTAGTTATAACACCTATAGTCTAGTTATAACGCCTATAGTCTAGTTATAGTCTAGTTATAACGCCTATAGTCTAGTTATAACGCCTATAGTCTAGTTATAACACCTATAGTTTAGTTATAACACCTATAGTCTAGTTATAACACCTATAGTCTAGTTATAACACCTATAGTCTAGTTATAACGCCTATAGTCTAGTTATAGTCTAGTTATAACGCCTATAGTCTAGTTATAGTCTAGTTATAACGCCGATAGTCTAGTTATAACACCTATAGTCTAGTTATAGTCTAGTTATAACGCCGATAGTCTAGTTATAACACCTATAGTCTAGTTATAGTCTAGTTATAACGCCTATAGTCTAGTTATAACACCTATAGTCTAGTTATAGTCTAGTTATAACGCCTATAGTCTAGTTATAACGCCTATAGTCTAGTTATAACGCCTATAGTCTAGTTATAGTCTAGTTATAACGCCTATAGTCTAGTTATAACGCCTATAGTCTAGTTATAACACCTATAGTCTAGTTATAACACCTATAGTCTAGTTATAGTCTAGTTATAACACCTATAGTCTAGTTATAACACCTATAGTCTAGTTATAACGCCTATAGTCTAGTTATAGTCTAGTTATAACGCCTATAGTCTAGTTATAACGCCTATAGTCTAGTTATAACACCTATAGTCTAGTTATAACACCTATAGTTTAGTTATAACACCTATAGTCTAGTTATAACGCCGATAGTCTAGTTATAACGCCTATAGTCTAGTTATGGTCTAGTTATAACGCCTATATTCTAGTTATAACACCTATAGTCTAGTTATAACGCCTATAGTCTAGTTATAACACCTATAGTCTAGTTATAACACCTATAGTCTAGTTATAACGCCTATAGTCTAGTTACGCCGCCCATGAGTCTCCCGGTCGCGGCCGGCTGGGAGTCTAGTTATAACGCCTATAGTCTAGTTATAACACCTATAGTCTAGTTATAGTCTAGTTATAACACCTATAGTCTAGTTATAACACCTATAGTCTAGTTATAACGCCTATAGTCTAGTTATAGTCTAGTTATAACGCCGATAGTCTAGTTATAACACCTATAGTCTAGTTATAGTCTAGTTATAACGCCGATAGTCTAGTTATAACACCTATAGTCTAGTTATAGTCTAGTTATAACGCCTATAGTCTAGTTATAACACCTATAGTCTAGTTATAGTCTAGTTATAACGCCTATAGTCTAGTTATAACGCCTATAGTCTAGTTATAGTCTAGTTATAACGCCTATAGTCTAGTTATAACGCCTATAGTCTAGTTATAACACCTATAGTCTAGTTATAGTCTAGTTATAACACCTATAGTCTAGTTATAACACCTATAGTCTAGTTATAACGCCTATAGTCTAGTTATAGTCTAGTTATAACGCCTATAGTCTAGTTATAACGCCTATAGTCTAGTTATAGTCTAGTTATAACGCCTATAGTCTAGTTATAGTCTAGTTATAACACCTATAGTCTAGTTATAACACCTATAGTCTAGTTATAGTCTAGTTATAACACCTATAGTCTAGTTATAACACCTATAGTCTAGTTATAACGCCTATAGTCTAGTTATAGTCTAGTTATAACGCCTATAGTCTAGTTATAACGCCTATAGTCTAGTTATAGTCTAGTTATAACGCCTATAGTCTAGTTATAGTCTAGTTATAACACCTATAGTCTAGTTATAACACCTATAGTCTAGTTATAGTCTAGTTATAACGCCTATAGTCTAGTTATAACACCTATAGTCTAGTTATAGTCTAGTTATAACGCCTATTGTCTAGTTATAGTCTAGTTATAACACCTATAGTCTAGTTATAACACCTATAGTCTAGTTATAGTCTAGTTATAACACCTATAGTCTAGTTATAACACCTATAGTCTAGTTATAACGCCTATAGTCTAGTTATAGTCTAGTTATAACGCCTATAGTCTAGTTATAACGCCTATAGTCTAGTTATAACGCCTATAGTCTAGTTATAGTCTAGTTATAACGCCTATAGTCTAGTTATAACGCCTATAGTCTAGTTATAATGCCTATAGTCTAGTTATAACGCCTATAGTCTAGTTATAGTCTAGTTATAACGCCTATAGTCTAGTTATAACACCTATAGTCTAGTTATAACGCCTATAGTCTAGTTATAACGCCTATAGTCTAGTTATAGTCTAGTTATAACGCCTATAGTCTAGTTATAACACCTATAGTCTAGTTATAACACCTATAGTCTAGTTATAGTCTAGTTATAACGCCTATAGTCTAGTTATAACGCCTATAGTCTAGTTATAACACCTATAGTCTAGTTATAGTCTAGTTATAACGCCTATAGTCTAGTTATAGTCTAGTTATAACGCCTATAGTCTAGTTATAACGCCTATAGTCTAGTTATAATGCCTATAGTCTAGTTATAGTCTAGTTATAACACCTATAGTCTAGTTATAGTCTAGTTATAACGCCGATAGTCTAGTTATAACACCTATAGTCTAGTTATAGTCTAGTTATAACGCCTATAGTCTAGTTATAACACCTATAGTCTAGTTATAGTCTAGTTATAACGCCTATAGTCTAGTTATAACACCTATAGTCTAGTTATAGTCTAGTTATAACACCTATAGTCTAGTTATAACACCTATAGTCTAGTTATAACGCCTATAGTCTAGTTATAGTCTAGTTATAACGCCTATAGTCTAGTTATAACGCCTATAGTCTAGTTATAACGCCTATAGTCTAGTTATAGTCTAGTTATAACGCCTATAGTCCTAGTTATAACACCTATAGTCTAGTTATAACGCCTATAGTCTAGTTATAACGCCTATAGTCTAGTTATAACGCCTATAGTCTAGTTATAACGCCTATAGTCTAGTTATAGTCTAGTTATAACGCCTATAGTCTAGTTATAACACCTATAGTCTAGTTATAGTCTAGTTATAACGCCTATAGTCTAGTTATAACGCCTATAGTCTAGTTATAGTCTAGTTATAACGCCTATAGTCTAGTTATAACACCTATAGTCTAGTTAGTCTAGTTATAACGCCTATAGTCTAGTTATAACACCTATAGTCTAGTTATAACGCCTATAGTCTAGTTATAACGCCTATAGTCTAGTTATAACACCTATAGTCTAGTTATAGTCTAGTTATAACGCCTATAGTCTAATTATAGTCTAGTTATAACACCTATAGTCTAGTTATAACACCTATAGTCTAGTTATAACACCTATAGTCTAGTTATAGTCTAGTTATAACGCCGATAGTCTAGTTATAACACCTATAGTCTAGTTATAGTCTAGTTATAACGCCTATAGTCTAGTTATAACACCTATAGTCTAGTTATAACGCCTATAGTCTAGTTATAACACCTATAGTCTAGTTATAGTCTAGTTATAACGCCGATAGTCTAGTTATAACACCTATAGTCTAGTTATAGTCTAGTTATAACGCCTATAGTCTAGTTATAACACCTATAGTCTAGTTATAACACCTATAGTCTAGTTATAGTCTAGTTATAACGCCGATAGTCTAGTTATAACACCTATAGTCTAGTTATAGTCTAGTTATAACGCCGATAGTCTAGTTATAACGCCTATAGTCTAGTTATAACACCTATAGTCTAGTTATAACGCCTATAGTCTAGTTATAACACCTATAGTCTAGTTATAACGCCTATAGTCTAGTTATAACGCCTATAGTCTAGTTATAGTCTAGTTATAACGCCTATAGTCTAGTTATAACGCCTATAGTCTAGTTATAACACCTATAGTCTAGTTATAGTCTAGTTATAACGCCTATAGTCTAGTTATAACACCTATAGTCTAGTTATAACACCTATAGTCTAGTTATAACGCCTATAGTCTAGTTATAACACCTATAGTCTAGTTATAACGCCTATAGTCTAGTTATAACGCCTATAGTCTAGTTATAACGCCTATAGTCTAGTTATAACACCTATAGTCTAGTTATAACACCTATAGTCTAGTTATAACGCCTATAGTCTAGTTATAACACCTATAGTCTAGTTATAACGCCTATAGTCTAGTTATAACACCTATAGTCTAGTTATAGTCTAGTTATAACACCTATAGTCTAGTTATAACGCCTATAGTCTAGTTATAACGCCTATAGTCTAGTTATAACACCTATAGTCTAGTTATAACACCTATAGTCTAGTTATAACACCTATAGTCTAGTTATAACACCTATAGTCTAGTTATAACACCTATAGTCTAGTTATAACACCTATAGTCTAGTTATAACGCCTATAGTCTAGTTATAACACCTATAGTCTAGTTATAACACCTATAGTCTAGTTATAACACCTATAGTCTAGTTATAGTCTAGTTATAACGCCTATAGTCTAGTTATAACACCTATAGTCTAGTTATAACGCCTATAGTCTAGTTATAACACCTATAGTCTAGTTATAGTCTAGTTATAACGCCTATAGTCTAGTTATAACGCCTATAGTCTAGTTATAACACCTATAGTCTAGTTATAACGCCTATAGTCTAGTTACGCCGCCCATGAGTCTCCCGGTCGCGGCCGGCTGGGAGTCTAGTTATAACGCCTATAGTCTAGTTATAACACCTATAGTCTAGTTATAGTCTAGTTATAACACCTATAGTCTAGTTATAACACCTATAGTCTAGTTATAACGCCTATAGTCTAGTTATAGTCTAGTTATAACGCCGATAGTCTAGTTATAGTCTAGTTATAACGCCGATAGTCTAGTTATAACACCTATAGTCTAGTTATAGTCTAGTTATAACGCCAATAGTCTAGTTATAACACCTATAGTCTAGTTATAGTCTAGTTATAACGCCTATAGTCTAGTTATAACACCTATAGTCTAGTTATAGTCTAGTTATAACGCCTATAGTCTAGTTATAACGCCTATAGTCTAGTTATAACGCCTATAGTCTAGTTATAGTCTAGTTATAACGCCTATAGTCTAGTTATAACGCCTATAGTCTAGTTATAACGCCTATAGTCTAGTTATAACACCTATAGTCTAGTTATAGTCTAGTTATAACACCTATAGTCTAGTTATAACACCTATAGTCTAGTTATAACGCCTATAGTCTAGTTATAGTCTAGTTATAACGCCTATAGTCTAGTTATAACGCCTATAGTCTAGTTATAACACCTATAGTTTAGTTATAACACCTATAGTCTAGTTATAACACCTATAGTCTAGTTATAACACCTATAGTCTAGTTATAACGCCTATAGTCTAGTTATAGTCTAGTTATAACGCCTATAGTCTAGTTATAGTCTAGTTATAACGCCGATAGTCTAGTTATAACACCTATAGTCTAGTTATAGTCTAGTTATAACGCCGATAGTCTAGTTATAACACCTATAGTCTAGTTATAGTCTAGTTATAACGCCTATAGTCTAGTTATAACACCTATAGTCTAGTTATAGTCTAGTTATAATGCCTATAGTCTAGTTATAACGCCTATAGTCTAGTTATAACGCCTATAGTCTAGTTATAGTCTAGTTATAACGCCTATAGTCTAGTTATAACGCCTATAGTCTAGTTATAACACCTATAGTCCTAGTTATAACACCTATAGTCTAGTTATAGTCTAGTTATAACACCTATAGTCTAGTTATAACACCTATAGTCTAGTTATAACGCCTATAGTCTAGTTATAGTCTAGTTATAACGCCTATAGTCTAGTTATAACGCCTATAGTCTAGTTATAACACCTATAGTTTAGTTATAACACCTATAGTCTAGTTATAACGCCGATAGTCTAGTTATAACGCCTATAGTCTAGTTATAGTCTAGTTATAACGCCTATATTCTAGTTATAACACCTATAGTCTAGTTATAACGCCTATAGTCTAGTTATAACACCTATAGTCTAGTTATAACGCCTATAGTCTAGTTACGCCGCCCATGAGTCTCCCGGTCGCGGCCGGCTGGGAGTCTAGTTATAACGCCTATAGTCTAGTTATAACACCTATAGTCTAGTTATAGTCTAGTTATAACACCTATAGTCTAGTTATAACACCTATAGTCTAGTTATAACGCCTATAGTCTAGTTATAGTCTAGTTATAACGCCGATAGTCTAGTTATAACACCTATAGTCTAGTTATAGTCTAGTTATAACGCTGATAGTCTAGTTATAACACCTATAGTCTAGTTATAGTCTAGTTATAACGCCTATAGTCTAGTTATAACACCTATAGTCTAGTTATAGTCTAGTTATAACGCCTATAGTCTAGTTATAACGCCTATAGTCTAGTTATAGTCTAGTTATAACGCCTATAGTCTAGTTATAACGCCTATAGTCTAGTTATAACACCTATAGTCTAGTTATAACACCTATAGTCTAGTTATAGTCTAGTTATACACCTATAGTCTAGTTATAACACCTATAGTCTAGTTATAACGCCTATAGTCTAGTTATAG
>NC_140026.1:10657910-10743552 GCF_964263955.1 Coregonus lavaretus
CCAAAATGTTTCATATTGCCACGAAGTAAAAAATTCCTTATTTGTAAAAAGAAAAATGGCCTTATAGTTTCTCTGTATTAAAATGCTACAGCATTACTATAAAACAATAAACAATACAACCCCCCCACCCCCACCCCCACTCCCACCCACAGGGTCTACCATGAGAGGGTGAACACCCACGCCTCCAGCTCCGAGTTCGACTACGGTCGCCACGGGGTTAAAGATATCTCCAAGTTGCTCCAGGGACTTCAAGAGCACCCGGCTGTCAGGCTACGCTTCACCAAGTGTTTCAGGTTCACACACACACACACACACACACACACAATTGGAATTCTAGATGTTCAGTTACAAAGTATTGTTGAAAATCCAGAAAGAAAAATATTTTACTGTAAAAGCGCTATATATAAATCGAATCAGTAAATTAATCAAAATATTAATCAATTGTTCCTCGGTTTCAGTTTCGCCAGTGCCCGTGCGGAGGCTGCATACCTCACCCAGCGAGCACGCTTCTTCGGAGACAACGAGGGTCTGGACGATTACATGGAAGCGCGGGAGGGGATGCACCTAAAGAACGTCGATTTCAAGGAGCATATTCTGGCGTTCCCAGACCAGACCCGGCAACCGTGGTATTCCCGACACCGGGTCTTCTGGCTAGCCTCAGCGTTCCTCCTATCCTTGCCGCTCCGGGTCGTGTCTGAGTACCGCACGGCGTACGTACACTACCACGTGGAGAAGCTCTTCGGAGAGGAGACGATCCGAGAGGACGGAGGAAGGGATGGAGTGACGGAGAACGGAGGAATGACAGGAGAGAGGAGTTGTCAGCGGCGGGTCGAGCTACAGAGCGATATCGCGGGTGAACACCGTGGACATGACGGAGCTGGAGTGCATATTCGCTGTAATCAACAAATGGTTCCTTCATATTCCGAAGCTCTTCTCATGGACCTTGGAGAGAGAGAGTAATGGAGGAGTTAGTGGAACAGGAGGAACTAACACCACCACCTCCTCCACACCCGGAGCTCCAGGCTCAGACCCCATCCAGGGGGGCTTCCCAGCCGGCATGGCCCACCCAGTGGCCTTCTCCACGGCTTACCTCCTCCAGAGCTGTCCCGGTGCCGGAGAACTAGGTCAAGCTCCAGCCTGCCCGCCAGGCTAAGGGCCCCGACGGGGAATCAAGCACTGCTGAACGGCACCGTGGCTGGGATGAGGGCGAACGGCGTAGGGGTTGGGGGAGGAGGAGGAGGTGGGAGGTTAGTGTTGAGTCGTAGTGGGTTCTCTCTAGGGACACGGCCGAGACCGGCGAGTCTATTCACTCTCGTAGTATGGGGGGAGGAGGACGGGGGAGGATGGAGGGAGGGGGAGGGTTTCTGAGGTTAGGGTCCCGGCAGGGTCAGGATGATGAGGAGAGTAGAGGAGTGCTGGAAGGAGAGGGGGATGAAGGAGAGGTGGAGGAGGAGGAGGAGGGAGAGAGGGATGAGGAAGCAGAACAGGAGGGAGGAGGAGAGGTGGATGAGGGGATGAGGGATAGACCTCCGTCTTATCACGATGCCTTTTTCTTCCCAGTGTTAATCGTACACGGAGAGGAGAGCTGCCACGGTGGAGATGACGTGATGGACAGAATAATAAACTAACAGAAAAGAAAGGAATTAAATGGAGGAAGAGTGGTTGCCATAGTCTGAGAGACAGTGGAAAGGAGGGTTGGAGCGACAGAGAGATAGGGATGTAGGAAGACGGGGCGAGAGAGAGAGAGAGAGGAGAGAGAGATGAGAGAGAGAGAGAGAGAGAGAGAGAGAGAGAGAGAGAGAGAGAGATGAGAGAGAGAGAGAGAGAGAGAGAGAGAGAGAGAGAGATGAGAGAGAGAGAGAGAGAGAGAGAGAGAGAGAGAGAGAGAGAGAGAGAGAGAGAGAGAGAGAGAGAGAGAGAGAGAGAGAGAGAGAGAGAGAGAGAAGCTTGGAGTGAGAGAGAGAGAGAGAGAGAGAGAGAGAGAGAGAGAGAGAGAGAAGAGAGAGCAGCTTGGAGTGAGAGTGAGAGAGAGAAAGAGAGAGTGGCTTGGAGTGAGAGAGAGAGAGAGAGCGGCTTGGAGTGAGAGAGAGAGAGAGAGAGAGAGAGAGAGAGCAGCTTGGAGTGAGAGAGAGAGAGAGAAAGAGAGAGTGGCTTGGAGTGAGAGAGAGAGAGAGAGTGAGTGTGGCTTGGAGTGAGAGAGTAGTCTTAAACGGAGGGTAGTAGACTGCACAATGTTGTTTTCCAGATATCTATGCAAGGATGCTGTAGGATACTGTAGGAGGCTCAATAGAAGGATGGATGCACCCTATTGCCTATTTAGTGCACTAATAGGGCTCTGCTCAAAAGTACTATATAGCCTCTTCTCTCCGGGAGACCTCCCGTTGCTGAATGCGACATCCCGTACCCCGAAAACATATTTACCAGACCTCTGGTTGACCTATTTCCATGAAACTTTTCCCGTCACCGAAGGCAAATATAGAATCCGGAATACCAGTCGCTATACAATGTGTGAGCTATGGTCAAAATAAACGTTTACATGTAAACTTTCCGACACTACACTGAACAAAAATATAAACGCAACATGGAAAGTGTTGGTCCCATGTTTCATGAGCTGAAATAAAAGATCCCAGTAATGTTCCATACGCAAAAAAAAAAACGTATTTCTCTCAAATGGTGTGCACAAATGTGGTTGCATCCCTGTTAGTGAACAATTCTTCTTTGCCAAGATAATCCATCCACCTGACAGGTGTGGCATATCAAGAAGCTGATTAAACAGCATGATCATTACACAGGTGCACCTTGTGCTGGGGACAATAAAAGGCCACAACACAATGCCACAAAAACAAAAATGCCTCAAGTTTGGCAGTACGTCCAACCGGCCACACAACCGCAGACCACGTGTAACCACATCAGCCCAGGACCTCCACATCTGGCTTCTTCACCTGCGGGATCATCTGAGACCAGCCACCCGGACAGCTGATAAAACTGTGGGTTTGTACAACCGAATAATTTCTGCACAAACTATCAGGGAAGCTCATCTGCGTGCTCGTCGTCCTCACCAGGGTCTTGACCTGACTGCAGTTCGGCGTCGTAACCGACTTCAGTGGGTAAATGCTCACCTTCGATGGCCACTGGCACGCTAGAGAAGTGTGCTCTTCACTGATGAATTCTGGTTTCAACTGTACCGGGCAGATGGCAGACCGCGTGTATGGCGTCGTGTGGGCGAGCGGTTTGCGGATGTCAACGTTGTGAACAGAGTGCCCCATGGTGGCAGTGGGGTTATGGTATGGGCAGGCATAAGATACGGACAACGAACACAATTGCATTTTATCAATGACAATTTGAATGCACAGAGATACCGTGACGAGATCTTGAGGCCCATTGTCATGCCATTCATCCGCCGCCATCACCTCATGTTTCAGCATGATAATGCACGGCCCCATGTCACAAGGATCTGTACACAATTCCTGGAAGCTGAAAAAGTCCCAGTTATTACATGGCCTGCATACTCATCAGACATGTCACCCATTGAGCATGTTTGGAATGCTCTGGATCGACGTGTACGACAGCATGTTCCAGTTCCCGCCAATATCCAGCAACTTCACACAGCCATTGAAGAGGAGTGGGACAACATTCCATAGGCCACAATCAACAACCTGATCAACTCTATGCGAAGGAAAGGCAAATGGCGGTAACACCAGATACTGACTGGTTTTCTGATCCATGCCCCTACTTTTTGTTTAAGGCATCTGTGACCAACAGATGCAGATCTGTTTTCCCAGTCGTGAAATCCATAGATTAGGTCGTAATGAATTTGATTCAATTGACTGATTTCCTTATATGAACTGTAACTGAACTGTAATATTTTAGTTCAGTATAGATTACCACGTGATCCCAGATGGCAGCAGAGCACCTTTTAGGGAGATATGGTGTGATTTCGGTCAACTCAGGAAAAGTTGGATATAAATGTTTCTTTTCACACATTTTACATAGGTCAACTAGAGGGCTGGTAAATCTGTTTTCCGGGGTACGGGAGATCAGTGTGTAACATTACCGGTCTCCCGGAGCGAAGAGGCTAACCACTATATAGGGATATATAGGGAACAGGGGTGCCATTTGGGACAAAGCCTAGAAGAACGGATGCGTGGGAATAAGGGAAGAGGAGAGACGGCCGAGCACAGACATTGGACGCCACCATTTAGGATCTGCTGTTTTAAGTCCGAGGAGAGAAGGATGAGAGGAGGGGGAAAAAAGATAAGATGCTGGAGATGAAAGACAAAACAGAGAATCTGCACTCCTTTTATTTTGTCTTCCATGGAACAGAGGGAGGAGAGTTCTATTCTCCTTCAACTGAAGGAGAGAACTACAGGGAACATTCTATTCTCCTTCAACTGAAGGAGAGAACTAGAGGGAACATTCTATTCTCCTTCAACTGAAGGAGAGGACTAGAGGGAACATTCTATTCTCCTTCAACTGAAGGAGAGGACTAGAGGGAACATTCTATTCTCCTTCAACTGAAGGAGAGGACTACAGGGAACATTCTATTCTCCTTCAACTGAAGGAGAGGACTAGAGGGAACATTCTATTCTCCTTCAACTGAAGGAGAGGACTAGAGGGAACATTATATTCTCCTTCAACTGAAGGAGAGGACTAGAGGGAACATTCTATTCTCCTTCAACTGAAGGAGGGAACTAGAGGGAACATTCTCCTTCAACTGAAGGAGAGAACTAGAGGGAACATTCTATTCTCCTTCAACTGAAGGAGAGGACTATAGGGAACATTCGATTCTCCTTCAACTGAAGGAGAGGACTAGAGGGAACATTCTATTCTCCTTCAACTGAAGGAGAGGACTAGAGGGAACATTATATTCTCCTTCAACTGAAGGAGAGAACTAGAGGGAACATTCTATTCTCCTTCAACTGAAGGAGAGGACTAGTGGGAACATTATATTCTCCTTCAACTGAAGGAGAGAACTAGAGGGAACATTCTATTCTCCTTCAACTGAAGGAGAGGACTAGTGGGAACATTATATTCTCCTTCAACTGAAGGAGAGAACTAGTGGGAACATTATATTCTCCTTCAACTGAAGGAGAGAACTAGAGGGAACATTCTATTCTCCTTCAACTGAAGGAGAGGACTAGAGGGAACATTCTATTCTCCTTCAACTGAAGGAGAGGACTAGAGGGAACATTATATTCTCCTTCAACTGAAGGAGAGGACTAGTGGGAACATTGTATTAATGTAGTTTCAACTGAATTTAACACTCAGAAGCAGGTCAACATGCTATATGGATAAACATGGACACCGAGAATCCAAACGTCTGAGTGCCATCATGAACCAGTTCTTCCAAAAATCGTGGACAAAAACTCCCTGCGTGTGTGGGTGTGTTTGCCTACGCGCCTGCACTTGTGTGTGTGTTCACAGTCACCTCTACAGACAGACTATCTATCGTCCATCACACTGGACCCTGTCTTCTTAATCAGCCAACGACCCAGCACAGCAAAACAAAATGGAGGCTGGTGGCACCTTAATTAGAGAGAACGGGCTTGCGGTAATGACTGGAGCGGAAGGAGTGGAATGGTATCAAAGACATTGGTTTCCAGGTGTTTGATGCCGTTCCATTTGCTCCGTTCCGGCCATTATTATGAGCCGTCCTCCCCCCTCACCAGCCACCACTGCTCCTTATCATTATCTGCCTGCTTCCTGCTCTCACATTGCACCCTATTCCCTATGTAGTGCACCCTATTCCCTATGTAGTGCACTACTTTTATGGGACAGCCCCTCATACTGTATGCGACTGGTCAGACGTAGTATCCTCACTCTGATCTCAACTGACTGCCTTTGAACAACAAAATATATATATATATTTATTTTTATTCCTATTTTTCTGTCACTTCTGCCTTCTAAGCTGTCTGCAATCCACCCAGGGTTTGAGGTGAGGGGCTTGAGTTAAAAGCAGCGCCCCCCCTTCTCTCTCCAACCTCCCCCCAGGCAGTAATCTATATGGATTATTGGATCCTGTCGTGGTTCTATGGAGGTCTGAGGTGGTCCAGGGGCACAGGCTGCGATTCAAGCCCCTGGGTTGGCTTTCACGGATGGCCTCCTCATTATGGATCTATGTCTCCAAGAACCTACTGCACACTGAAAACATAGGTTTGCCAGATGACCAAGGACATCCAGCCGAGAGAGAGCGAGAGACACAAAGGGAGTGAGAGATGGTAGTATTTTATTCTACTAAATGACAAGAACCTTCCAGAATGAATCTAGACCAGAAAACAGATGACCTGGTTTTGATTGTGTAGCCCTTGCTCTCACACACACTTTCCTGACTGAGCCTTCACCTGATTTTGGTTACTTTTCGTAACGTTATGTTCACATGCAGCCTCTGTCTCTTTCTGAGCGCGTAGAGTGCCAAGAGAAACACACACACACACACGTGCATTCCCACGAGATCACAACACGACCGAGCACACTGGTCGCCACGTGCGTGTACAGCCAACTACTATGGGGCAACGTTCTGTAGACGTTGGCTACATTTTGTCGCTGTAAAGTCATCGCTAAGCTGTTGGAATGTCTTTGTGTTGCGGCACGAATGTTTACAGGCTGATAATGATCATTATATTATTACTACAATAAAGCCAATCTTGAATCACACCCTATTCTCTACAGGTGTAGGATCTTAATTTGATCACGCTATGGCAGGAGAACTTTCCTGCTATGCAGGAAATTTAAAACTTATAGTGTATTTAAGGTTTAAAAAGGCTTCTGAATACTTTTTTCAGACTTTTCCCTTACAAAAAATATAAACCCCTACAAAAATGTCCCTTCATTAGAATCCACATAACAATTAACATTTCCTATTGCTGCAGGATTATTTTCCTGCTGTAGGAAACGGGCTCAAATTAAGATCCTACACATCTGTATTCCTCATCTAGGGCCAAAAGTAGTGGACTACATAGGGAATAGGGTATTATTTAAGACCTAGCCTTTGTAAGGTCTATGACAGTGTATCCAGTAACACTCTCCATTCATTGTAACAGTCCAGTGCTGTCCACATTACTATTTGTCTACACATGAGGTGTCTCAGTTCTGAGGGGAGAATGGATGAAACATGAGGTGTCTCAGTTCTGAGGGGAGAATGGATGAAACATAGGTGTCTCAGTCCTGAGGGGAGAATGGATGAAACATGAGGTGTCTCCGTTCTGAGGGGAGAATGGATGAAACATAGGTGTCTCAGTCCTGAGGGAAGAATGGATGAAACATAGGTGTCTCAGTTCTGAGGGGAGAATGGATGAAACATAGGTGTCTCAGTTCTGAGGGGAGAATGAGGGGCCAGAGTTAGCCTAAAGAGTTTGGCCAACTTGGTTTAAGATTTTCAAGCTTTTAACAGGCACCATGTCAGACCCCAAAAACCTCCAAAACAAAAACTGTCCTCCTGATATTTCAACCTGTTATTATACTGCTCTGCTTTAAATAGGATACTATTAATGATTGTACTGTTATTACTACTACTGGTCAGTACCATCACGGTATACAGCGGACAGACAGACAGTCTGGATTATCATCTGTATTTTAAAATCACAGATTATTTTTGACCTGGTTGGTTTCCACTAATCGCCGAACCAAGAACCAAATCTTGTGTGTGCTGGCCAGCTAGTCGGTTGGGGTAAATGTCTGTCACGACTCACGAGACATCCGGTTACTAAGTGACATAAAATGGCTGACATCACTGGAATCTCAGATGAAAATCGCCAGCAGCAGCTTTTCCTATGGAATGAATGGATGAGCCAAAACTGCAACACAGTGTTTAGTTTACTAGCCACTGGTATCAACACAGCTTTATATTCACGCAAACTAAAGGAAAGGTCTTCTATATGTTTCTGATAATTAATGTAATTGAATGAATATGCTACAATACCTCTGCTGGTAATGACGACGGTGTTGGTGGTACTGATGGTGAACGTTACCAATAATAAAGTCAACCTGCTTGATATACCAGGATATAAATGCTTTACCTTGTGGTGATTCACACATCCTGCTGGCTTCAGTGTGTGTGTGTGTGTGTGTGTGTGTGTGCTACAACTTTGTTATTTTCTTGTGGCTCAACGATCAAAATGTATTTAAAGTATTTTTTGTATATCCTACTCTATAAATGTTTATATGTTTAGCCCATGGTCCATAATACAGGAAGGCAAGCAAATGTTTTCTTCGCTCTACCTCTTTCTCGCTGTCCTCTCCTCTCTATATATGCAGGACAGGATAGGGTTTAGATTGTACTATAGATTAAATTTGCCAACAGGGGCTGCTGCACAGTGTGTTGCTTTTTCTGATAGTAAACGTTAGCTGAAGACCTGCCGTTTTTCAGATGTACAAATTCAACATGTTCTATGATATTGTTCACATCATGACATCCTTCGATGTTGATACCTGAAGTTAAGGTTAGGGTTTACATGCTGACTACACCAGGGTCACGTGCATGTTGATTTTCTCCATCCACACCAAACGCGATCATGACATGCTGGTTGAAATATCAAAAATAACTCTGAACCAACTATATTAATTTGGAAACAGGTCAAAACACATGAAACATTCATGGACATTTAGCTAGCTAGCTTACTGTTGCTAGCTAATTACTCCTGGGAAATGCACAGTGGGTTGTTATTTTACCTGAAATGTACAACGTCCTTTTTTTTTGCTGGATCTCTGTAGAATATCGACCCATTTTGAGTCACACAAAATCGTTTGTTCTCTACTTCCGACAACTAATCCACAGATAAAATGGGAAACCTAGTTAGTTTCTAGTAATCTCGTCTAGTTCAGTCTTCTTCTTCTGTGGATTTTATATGGTTTGGCAACCAACTTTTTAAAGTGCATTACTGGAACCAACTGGACTGGAGTGTGGACCTTGTTCGTCTTTCAATCACTGATGTGGATATATGCTCCTAAAAACCAGCGAGGAGATAGGAGAGGCACAATCTGCAGCGTGTCAAACTTTAAAAAAAGAACCAAGTTATATTTTAGTGGCTGGCTACACAGACGCTCGTTGACGCGGACAAGCAGTTTGGATGAAATTATGGAATAACATGTGTGTGTATATTTATTTTGCAACACGGCCGGTTTGGTCAGCATGTTAGGGAGGGACGTCCCAAGGATCCATTTATTTTGCAACACGTCCGGTTTGGTCAGCATGTTTGGGAGGGACGTCCCAAGGATCCATTTATTTTGCAACACGTCCGGTTTGGTCAGCATGTTTGGGAGGGACGTCCCATTTATTTTTCAACACGTCCGGTTTGGTCAGCATGTTAGGGAGGGACGTCCCAAGGATCCATTTATTTTGCAACACGTCCGGTTTGGTCAGCATGTTAGGGAGGGACGTCCCAAGGATCCATTTATTTTGCAACACGGCCGGTTTGGTCAGCATGTTAGGGAGGGACGTCCCAAGGATCCATTTATTTTGCAACACGTCCGGTTTGGTCAGCATGTTTGGGAGGGACGTCCCAAGGATCCATTTATTTTGCAACACGGCCGGTTTGGTCAGCATGTTTGGGAGGGACGTCCCAAGGCTCCCGCAGAGCACTAACCATTTGTTTTTTGCACGATGCCATTCTGGAAATCGTAGAAGATAGTACGGCGCACTGATATGAGAAACATGTCGCTAGACCAATTACTGTGACTAGCTACTCAAAACTTTCTTCAAACCACATATATCGGTTCTCAAACATACCTGGAGTAACAACCACCTGATGTATTGTGTGTGTAGACCTACTATCTAGTGTGTTAGTACATGTATATTTGCATGAATACAGGCTCTATTTCTTTCAACTGGCAGGTGTATGTAGACAATGTGCGTTGATTAATTGTCGTTGAGCCGTTAGAAGAAAGCGCGTCTGGGTCCACTGTGACCTGGCGACTAAACGAGCTAGCAGCTTCCAGAACCAGACCCGGAAAGTTATATACTTGCTAAAGTTAAGTTATTCAGGCCTTATAACATACCTGTGTGTTATAGCTACTGCTGTCGAAAAAGCCATAATTAGTTATGCTATCTCCCTTCAGTGTGTGTGAGTTGCTAGCTTTAACTTGTTAGCTACCATCTGTCATTACCACCACTTTATTCCGTGCTGCTGTAATGTAAAGTGCAACCTCTATTTTGGAGTTTGTCTGCTTTCAACTTTGTCATCTAATATACTAGTCTGGGGAAACATGGTTGTTGTATTTGTTGGAAAAGATGGAGAACCGCGCAGTGTCGAAAAAGAGTCAATCCAAAACGGAGGCTTAAATGTAAATCTCAGTTTTGGATTTGTTCCTCCTTTTCGACAGTGTGCGGGTCTCCATCTCTTCCAGTATTCTCATTTTGATACATACGCACTTGGAACAGACACTATTTAGGTATAAAGGGCATTGCGTTCATCCACCTCTGGCCTGCTGGCTCCCCTACCTCTGCGGAAGCACAGTTCCCGCTCAGCCCAGTCAAAGCTGTTCGCTGCTCTGGCACCCCAATGGTGGAACAAGCTCCCTCACGACGCCAGGACAGCGGAGTCACTCACCACCTTCCGGAGACATTTGAAACCCCACCTCTTTAAGGAATACCTGGATAGCGCAGACGGCCTATCACTTCTGTTGCAGTATTTGAACAGGGCTTGTCATTTGTTCTAAATTGCAGAAATGTGTTGATGCCAAACGTGAGAAATTCATAACATTTTTATCCATTCTCCACAGATGTTGACTTTCTGGCAAGGTGTTTCGTAGGTTCGGTGGAACAGCGCTTATCAGCTCTCTGCGCGCCCAAGTCTTATTTGCTGTGGATGGAGCTCCATCTGGAGGACAAAAGCAGTACTGCACCAGCGGAAGTGAAAGGGGACCGGCTTTTAAAATAAATCCAAGATGGCTACTTGTGAGTGTTCAGCACAAATGTCTTTGTTTATTTTCCCCTCTCCTTGTTGGTAAGAGTTTCTGCTGCTTTACAAATGTGAAAGGGTTCAAAGCACACACTAAGCCTGAGTCCTCTCAGCTCTGAGTAAAAGCTTTTACTAGATAGAGATTTAGGATCCGTTTAGTTTCTACTAGCCTAGCAAAGATTGTTATAAGGGAGGGGGGGGGGAAACGACACCAATCACAGCCCCAGCACGGTCCTACTACTCTACATAAACCCCAGCATGCCCTGCTGCTCGGTAGAAGGCAACTGTTAAAGCTTTTAGATAGTACCTCAGAGAGCGCTGTGTGTATAGAGGTGTGTTGACTGTGTGTTTGAAGCATATGAGTCTTATCAGGGTGCTTCCAGAGAATAACCGTCAATGAGACTGCTAATCTAGACTGGTCCTATAAGTAATGTCTGTGAAGGGTGTCTGTTTGTGCTCGCTTCGGCAGCACATATACTAAAATTGGAACGATACAGAGAAGATTAGCATGGCCCCTGCGCAAGGATGACACGCAAATTCGTGAAGCGTTCCTTATTTTGCCCCTCTGGGGATAGTTTCCTTTCCCCCCTAAAACTTTGTTTACTGTATTCACTGTGTGGTGGAGAAAGCAGGCACTCCTGTGGATGTTCGCTACCCTCTAGTGGTCATGTTGGGTAAGTGCAATAGGACGGCTGTACAAAACCCAAATCAAGTCAGACAATAGCGGTGTTCGAGTACCCATACTAACATACTGTATACTACATACTTAATGAGTATATACTATATACTATTAGTTCATTTTAGTATACTGTAAACAAACAGTATCGTTTCAGTTGAGCGTACTAGCTTCGCCTGTCTACCAGAAGTTGATGCTGTTGCTATGCAACCTCTTGCTAGCTTGTTAGCGTAACAAATTACTAGCTAGACATTTTACGAGTTCGGGTGTGTTCGTAAATTCAATCTGGAGCGCCAGCTGAGCGCTCGTAAATCCAGCGCGTTGTCAGATTGTCCGTTCGTAAATTCAGAGCGTTCAGAGCGCACACTGGCACTGGACGCTCTGGCCGAGGAGTAGGGTTGATCCGAGCGTTCAACGACAGTCAAGCATCCAAGCTAGTTAGTTAGATAGCAGATAGTTAATATACTGCCTGGCAAGTTCAATGTATTAGTAGCCAACTAATGTTAAGTAACTAGCTAACATACCGGTACATACTGCTGTAAGGATAGCGTAGCTAACAAATTGTCAGCCAACATAATGTTTAAAGTAACTTATTTGAAAAGTCATTATTTATTACATTGCTTAACATTTGTCATAATTAGTTAAAGCAATTAATTTGTATCTGCTCTCGTCGGACTTCGGCTGCATATTTTCTTCAAATCTGAAAACGTTGTGAAGCCACGCACATTTTCTGAAGAATTGCATTATGGGGCCTAAAAATACGGAAATAGTGTCCACTGCATGTATACTTCGTATTTTGGCGAATTTAGTACGACCTTCGGGAACTTTTGGCATACTAACTATATCCATACTATGACCAATAAGCATGCTATATACTCAATTCCCGTTTGTTATTGTGTCCCAATCGACAAGGATGCTGGCTTTTGATGTCAAAATTGGCGTGTCTCAATCCCAATGAAACTTAAAATGTTGCCTTCTAAGGTGCCTTCATTTGGTTGATTTTGAAGGCTGCATCGATGTATCCTTCGCTGGGGAGGTTATCCCATAACACCTTGCGACAAAGCGAATAAAATAAAATCTTCTGAATAAATTGCAGACAGAAGTCCCCGCTTGGGAGAAAATGTTCCAGAGGAATAGGGAATAACTTTGTGAAATGCAAGTTTACTTATTGAGACAATTGAGACAGAGAAGAATGCGCTCCAGAAGGCGCAAAGGAACCTGTGCCAGGTCACAGGAACGCCTGGAGAGAGGGGCAGTGAGAAAAGGGTGAGGAACATTTAGTGTACTCAACTGTACTACTACTACTAAGACACAGTGTTACTGATAACAATTGACATATTTCACGTTTTTCACACAGGTGCAACAATCGGATGTCCTCTTAGGAGAGAGAGACCCTTCACCAGACCTGGGACAGCATGACTGCAGAGAGGGAGGATTCAGGCCCCTTCCACGCCACCGCTGCCAGCCCCATCAACACCTACCAGCTTCCAGAGGACAGAACAGGGCTGGCTACACAGTGTGGCAGAGCAGCCACTAATCAGCCCACTGCCAGCCGGTCTGCTTACCATCTCCCTCCCTATTTTTCCCAGTCTCCCAAGACCTGGACCTGCACTCCTCTGCCCCCCTCCTGCTGGTGGACCCAAGGTCTGGAAGTCTGGAAATAAAGTCAGGGCGCACAAAAGCCGTATGTTCTAAATGTGGCAAGCACAAAACTTGTGAATTTGGACACAGTGTGTATGGAACTGTGTGATTCTGTGCTGCTACCTGTGGAGGAGTGGATGGCACTGATGAGGTCCCAGCATGGTGTTAGCCAGAGCCAGTAAACACTGACTGACTGAGTGGTGTGTACATTGTGTTCGTCATTTTAAAAATATTTTACAATAAATAACTTTTTTGTGTATCGGCTAATTCTTTATTTTGGTTATCACAGCTACATAGGCTGGATAAGGCAGCTCAACACCTTGCCTGGGACAAGAATGGGTGCTGTCCAACACCTATGTTTGGAAAAAGGATCAGCAGAGGAGGGAGGCCCAAAAGGCCTAGCTGGAGTGTGACAGAATAAAAATGCAGCCGAGGGAAAGAGAGGAGTGGGGGGAAGAGAGGAGAGGGGGGAAGAGAGGAGAGAGAGAGGGGGAAAAAAAAGAGGGAAAGAGAGGAGAGGGGGGAAGAGAGGAGAGAGAGAGGGAAAGAGAGGAGTGGGGGGGAAGAGAGGAGAGAGAGGGAAAGAGAGGAGTGGGGGGAAGAGAGGAGAGAGCACAGTGGTGTGCTGGAAAATACAAGGACCTCCACACCTGAAATGTAGCCGTCCATGGCGGCCTCCGGTTCTGAACAGGCGGTTCCCCGAAGGCGAGTTCTTATATGTAAAAAGGTCAATTTATTTTGTTATTCCACAATTTCAATACAACTTAAGTTAATCAAAAGAAACGCGTTAGTTCAAATAACATGAAACAATCATATTTAAATATAGCAATATATTGTGTGGTGTGTTCAATAAGAAACTAATGCCTGTTTGTCCCTCTGTAGACAAGAACCTGAAGCCAAGCTCCATCCAGAAGCAATGAGGGGGGGCCCGGAGGACCGCTAAGGAGCGCCCGCCCACAAGCAAACCCCACTAACGCTAGAGTTGCTGCTGCTTCCACCCTTGTAAAAGGCCTCCCTTTGACCAGGTCCACAGATTTGAGGAGGAGAATTGCAAAGGCTGGTCATGGACCTTTGAGGAAGCGGAGGTTACCTGTTGCTTTCCCCTGCAGGATATGTAGCAAGCATAAAATAAAATAATTTGGCCACAGCCAGTACAGGGGACAGTACCTCTGTGAGGCAGCAGAAAAACTGATGTGGAGTGTCTGGATGAGAAGATAGGGCCTGGGCCTCTGCCAGGAAGGAGTTGGAGGGACGTAAATAGTCAGGGGTGTAACTTTCACTGGGGATGTCCCCCCCCCACATTCTGAAATGGCATTTTTGTCCCGCCCAGTTTTATCATTGGAATGTGATACCCATGGGGCGGCGCACAATTGGCCCAGCGTCGTCCAGGATTGGGGAGGGAATGGCCGGCAGGGATGTAGCTAGTTGCAACGCCAGGGTTGTGGGTTCGAAAAACCCACACGGGGGGCCAGTATGAAAAATAAAAAAATTATGTATACACTCACTAACTGTAAGTCGCTCTGGATAAGAGCGTCTGCTAAAATGAATAAAATGTGATACAAAAGGAGGCAAAGGTGTGCTTTAGGACCATGCGGACGCCTCCGAGCAGTCGGGTAGGCTGTTTGGAGTGTGTAATATGTTTGAGAAATTGAATAGTTATGTTTAATATGTTTGAAAATGTAAATAGTTCAATTAAGTATTTGTTTTATCTGTTTTCTTGGTTGCATAAATAAAGTAGAACTTGAGAGCCTAAAACTATGACGTGTCTAATAGCTCATTAGTTATTCAGTTTTTCAATTTTGGGAGGGCATGGCTACTTAACATATACAGTGGGGGAAAAAAGTATTTAGTCAGCCACCAATTGTGCAAGTTCTCCCACTTAAAAAGATGAGAGAGGCCTGTAATTTTCATCATAGGTACACGTCAACTATGACAGACAAATTGAGGGGAAAAAATCCAGAAAATCACATTGTAGGATTTTTAATGAATTTATTTGCAAATTATGGTGGAAAATAAGTATTTGGTCACCTACAAACAAGCAAGATTTCTGGCTCTCACAGACCTGTTACTTCTTCTTTAAGAGGCTCCTCTGTCCTCCACTCTAGTGAATGACCTGCAGAGAGCTGGGACCAAAGTAACAAAGCCTACCATCAGTAACACACTACGCCGCTAGGGACTCAAATCCTGCAGTGCCAGACGTGTCCCCCTGCTTAAGCCAGTACATGTCCAGGCCCGTCTGAAGTTTGCTAGAGTGCATTTGGATGATCCAGAAGAGGATTGGGAGAATGTCATATGGTCAGATGAAACCAAAATAGAACTTTTTGGTAAAAACTCAACTCGTCGTGTTTGGAGGACAAAGAATGCTGAGTTGCATCCAAAGAACACCATACCTACTGTGAAGCATGGGGGTGGAAACATCATGCTTTGGGGCTGTTTTTCTGCAAAGGGACCAGGACGACTGATCCGTGTAAAGGAAAGAATGAATGGGGCCATGTATCGTGAGATTTTGAGTGAAAACCTCCTTCCATCAGCAAGGGCATTGAAGATGAAACGTGGCTGGGTCTTTCAGCATGACAATGATCCCAAACACACCGCCCGGGCAACGAAGGAGTGGCTTCGTAAGAAGCATTTCAAGGTCCTGGAGTGGCCTAGCCAGTCTCCAGATCTCAACCCCATAGAAAATCTTTGGAGGGAGTTGAAAGTCTGTGTTGCCCAGCGACAGCCCCAAAACATCACTGCTCTAGAGGAGATCTGCATGGAGGAATGGGCCAAAATACCAGCAACAGTGTGTGAAAACCTTGTGAAGATTTACAGAAAACGTTTGACCTGTGTCATTGCCAACAAAGGGTATATAACAAAGTATTGAGAAACTTTTGTTATTGACCAAATACTTATTTTCCACCATAATTTGCAAATAAATTCATTAAAAATCCTACAATGTGATTTTCTGGATTTTTTTCCTCATTTTGTCCGTCATAGTTGATGTGTACCTATGATGAAAATTACAGGCCTCTCCCATCTTTTTATGTGGGATAACTTGCACAATTGGTGGCTGACTAAATACTTTTTTCCCCCACTGTACCTGTAGCCACACCTACTCTGTTACAAGTTTCTTAAAGGGCTAGTGTGCCTATTTAAGATGTCTTTTTACATGACTATTACAGAATTAATTAAATACCTTAACATTTTTACATAAAGTTGATTTGAATCATCTTTGGGGGCCCTGTAATGTCTGGTAAGGAGCTCCACGGGCCCTGTGGAGCCCCCAGGAGCCAACCTAGAAGTTCGTCATGGGTCCTCTTTTTTTTTTTTGGAGCGCATTCTTCTCTGTCTCAATTAACTGAAATGACTGACAACACTGTCGGCCAATACGACATCTAGCCAGTCTCAATTATCGAAAATTCGATAATGTTCTACATTTGTCATTAGCTGGCTAGCAAGTTCACAAATTTTGGATTTACAATTGACACATTGCTGACTTTACGATAAGTTAGTTTAGTTGTTCATCTCTTAACAGCTGATAAGCAGGAAGAGATCGCCTGCTAGCTAGCTATCGCAGCCGAAGCCGACTTAGCTTGGCTTGCAGGCTGATAAAAAGCACTGACTCAACATTTGAATAAAAAAATCACATGAAAGTAATTTGTTGAGCATTTAAACAATTTGGTGAATAAATAAACTTACATTTCACAAAGTTATTCCCTATTCCTCTGAAACATTTTCTCCCAAGCGGGGACTTCTGTCCGCAATTTATTCAGAAGATTTTATTTTATTTGCTTTGTCGCAAGGTGTTATGAGATAACCTCCCCAGCGAAGGATACATCAATGCAGCCTTCAAAATCAACCAAATGAAGGCACCTTAGAAGGCAGCATGTTAAATTACATTGGGATTGAGACACGCCAATTTTGACATCTTGCATTGAAATGCTGCCTCAAAAGCCAGCATCCTTGTCGATTGGGACACAATAGCAAACGGGAATTGAGTATATAGTATGCTTATTGGTCATAGTATGGATATAGTTAGTATGCCAAAAGTTCCCGGAGGTCGTATTAAATTCGCCAAAATACAAAGTATACATGCAGTGGACACTATTTCCGTACTTTTAGGGCCCATAACAAAGTTTTAGGGGGGAAAGGGAACTATCCCCAGAGGGGTAAAATAAGGAACGCTTCACGAATTTGCGTGTCATCCTTGCGCAGGGGCCATGCTAATCTTCTCTGTATCGTTCCAATTTTAGTATATGTGCTGCCGAAGCAAGCACAAATAGTCACTCTGCACAGACATTACTTATAGGACCAGTCTAGATTAGCAGTCTCATTGACGGTTATTCTCTGGAAGCACCCTGATAAGACTCATATGCTTCAAACACACAGTCAACACACCTCTATACACACAGCGCTCTCTGAGGTACTATCTAAAAGCTTTAACAGTTGCCTTCTACCGGGCAGCAGGGCAGGCTGGGGTTTATGTAGAGTAGTAGGACCGTGCTGGGGCTGTGATTGGTGTCGTTTCCCCCTCCCTTCCCTCCCTCATAACATTCTTTGCTAGGCTAGTAGAAACTAAACGGATCCTAAATCTCTATCTAGTAAAAGCTTCTACTCAGAGCTGAGAGGACTCAGTCTTAGTGTGTGCTTTGAACCCTTTCACATTTGTAAAGCAGCAGAAACTCTTACAAACAAGGAGAGGGGAAAATAAACAAAGACATTTGTGCTGAACACTCACAAGTAGCCATCTTGGATTTTTTTTTAAAGCCGGTCCCCTTTCACTTCCGCTGGTGCAGTACTGCTTTTGTCCTCCAGATGGAGCTCCATCCACAGCAAATAAGACTTGGGCGCGCAGAGAGCTGATAAGCGCTGTTCCACCGAACCTACGAAACACCTTGCCAGAAAGTCAACATCTGTGGCAACGGATAGAAATGTTATGCAGTTCTCACGTTTGGCATCAACACATTTCTGAAATTTAGAACAAATGACAAGCCCTGTTCAAATACTGCAACAGAAGTGATAGGCCGTCTGCGCTCTTTAAATATCCTTTATACCTAAATAGTGTCTGTTCCAAGTGTGTATGTATCAAAATGAGAATACTGGAAGAGATGGAGACCCGCACACTGTCGAAAAGGAGGAACAAATCCCAAACTGAGATTTACATTTAAGCCTCCGTTTTGGATTGACTCTGTTTCGACACTGCACGGTTCTCCATCTTTTCCAACAAATAAAACAATCATGTTTCCCCAGACTAGTATATTAGAAGACAAAGTTGAAAGCAGACAAACTAACCAACTCCAAAATAGACTTTACAGCAGCACGGAATAAAGTGGTGGTAATGACATATGGTAGCTAACAAGTTATAGCTAGCAACTCACACACACTGAAGGGAGATAGCATAACTAATTATGGCTTTTTCGACAGCAGTAGCTAAAACACACAGGTATTTGTTTATTTTTAGTCATTTAGCAGACGCTCTTATACAGAGCGACTTACAGTTAGTGAGTGCATACATTTGTTAATTTTTCATACTGCCCCCCCGTGGGAATCGAACCCACAACCCTGGTGTTGCAAACGCCATGCTCTACCAACTGAGCTACAGCCCAGGTACGTTGTAAGGCCTGAAGAACTTACCTTTAGCAAGTATATAACTTTCCGGGTCTGGTTCTGGAAGCTGCTAGCTCGTTTAGTCGCCAGGTCACAGTGGACCCAGACGCGCTTTCTTCTAACGGCTCAACGACAATTAATCACCGCACATTGTCTACATACACCTGACAGTTGAAAGAAATAGAGCCTGTATTCATGCAAATATACATGTAGTAACACACTAGATAGTAGGTCTACACACACAATACATCAGGTGGTTGTTACTCCAGATATGTTTGAGAACCAATATATGTGGTTTGAAGAAAGTTTTGAGTAGCTAGTCACAGAAATTGGTCTAGCGACATGTTTCTCATATCAGTGCGCCCATACTTTCCAGTGGCAACGTGCAAAAACAACGGTATAGTGCTAACTGGGATCCTTGGGATGTCCCTCCCCTAAACCCTAACCTTAACCTCAGACATCAACATTGAAGAATCATTCTTAAAATATTGATGTCAACCAATTTTCAACATAGATTACAAATATTGTAGAATATGTTGAATTTGTAAAATTCAACATATTCTAGCACCCATTTTGTGTAAAAGTCTTAGATTTGTAGCTCAGTTGGTAGAGCATGACGTTTGCAACGCCAGGGTTGTGGGTTCGATTCCCACGGGGGGCCAGTACGAAAAAAATATATCTAAGAAATAAAATGTATGCACTCACTAACTGTAAGTCGCTCTGGATAAGAGCGTCTGCTAAAATGTGAATTTAGAATCCTGCTAAATTTTATTAGATTTACAAGGACATTTTATTGATCTGCCAGTATTTTTAATTGAGCGATTCGGGTAAACTATGTTTACTTTCATGTGTCCTACCAATTATTATTGGATTATTAATCATGGCAACCAATTGTTAGTATAAAAACAGAATGGTTATTTCTCCGTTTTCAGTTGGCTTTTGTGGAGACCAGACCATTTTTTCCTTTACAGCGATATTTGTAAGTTTTTGACCAAATGTAAGTCAGAACAAATACTTATTTCACTTTCATAATATTCCTGTTGCTATTGTTATATGTAAATACAAGTAATTTGTATGTAGAGGGGCAACTTTCTTCACCAGTTCTCCTACCATGTATTACTATTATGGGATTAGTCTAGTTGCTGTTGTAACGTTAATTCCCCTGAGAGGAATTATGGTGTTATTTTTCTATCATTGTAAATTGTGTATAAAGATTGCTGACAATATTATTTAATGTAAAAATGTTTATTGGATTTACATTGTAGTAATTTTCTCTTTCTGTTGTCCTGTTGTCCTCTGTACACAGACCACATGTATACTCTGGTTCATCATTAAAACTCCTAGACTGGGCTTCTGTGTCTGTTATCACTCGATGACCAGAGTGCAGTCCGGTGTCCGTCTCCTCATTAGAGAGTACTAGGCTTTATATTTGTTTGTGTGTTATCCCTCTGATATTTTTTATTTGGTGAGTTGAGCACACACAATAAGATTCCAAGTCATTGGGATGACCAAAATCATATAAACATCTTCAAAAGGAAACAGCTGTGTATGTGTATGTGTATGTGTGTGTGTGTGTGTGTGTGTGTGTGTGTGTGTGTGTGTGTGTGTGTGTGTGTGTGTGTGTGTGTGTGTGTGTGTGTGTGTGTGTGTGTGTGTGTGTGTGTGTGTGTGTGTGGTGGTGACTATCAAGAGTACAGTGATGGGCCTGAACATCATGTTCTGACCGGACAGCACTATAGAGGACAGAACCAAACCGACCAGTTATAAGTATATAGAGCAGGACTGCCCAACCCTGTTCCTGGAGAGCTACCGTCCTGTAGGTTTTTGCTCCAACCCTAATCTAGCACACCTGATTCTAACAATTAGCAGGTTGATAAGATGAGAACTTGGGGTTGGAGCGAAAACCTACAGGAGGGTAGCTCTCCAGGAACAGGGTTGGAGTTAAAACCTACAGGAGGGTAGCTCTCCAGGAACAGGGTTGGAGTTAAAACCTACAGGAGGGTAGCTCTCCAGGAACAGGGTTGGGCAACCATGATATAGAGGGTGAGGGCATTCACAGCCGACCGCTAAGACGGGTGAGGGCATACCAGCCAACCGTTTTTACATGGTCCTTCTAGATGGATTTAGTGACCAACAGTTTTTTACATGTTCCATAATTTCTCCGGATTTAGCGACCAAATAGTTTTTACATCGGTCCTCGGGACCCCAAGGGGTGCACGTTTTGGTTTTGGCCCTAGAACTACAGCTGATTCAAATAATCAACTAATCATCTAGTTTTGATCATTTGAATCAGCTGTGTAGTGTCACGGTTTCGGCCGAGGCTGCTCCTCCTCCTGGTTCGGGCAGGCATCGGCGGTCATCGTCCCCGGAGTACTAGCTGCCACCGATCTATGTTTCATGTTCGTTTGGTTTGGTCTTGATGTTGTACACCTGTGTCTAGTTAGTCCTCATTAGTGTTCTATTTAAGTCTCGTAGGGTGTGTCTGTGTTTGTGTGTGATTATTTTCTGTTGTGTGTTGTGCTTGTTTTTTCGCTCGGTTGAGCTTCACTCCACTGTGTTGGAGCGTTTACGCACCTGTTTAGTGCGCCTTTTGTTTGTGTCGCCTTCGTGCGTAGTTTCGCCTTCGGGCAAGTTTTGTTCGTATTTTCCTTGTTGGAATTTGAACTAAAGTCTTTTGGACTATACTTCGGTGTCCTGCGCTTGATTCCACCACTACACCCACCTACAGCATTCTTGACAGAATCACACACCTTAAAGAATGGAATCAGCAGGAGCCGCAGCAGCCCAGGCGACGCTGGAGGACAAGGTCCGGGAACAAAGTGACCAGATCCTGCAGATGGGGTCCGCACTGCAGGAGGTGATCACCACCATCCGAGGCTGGGGGACTCCTCCACCGCCATCCTCCCTGCCAGCACCATCGGCCAGTCAGCCCATTCCCGTTCCGGAACCCCGAGGAGTTCGACTCTCACTCCCGAGGGCCTACGATGGGACCGCGGCCGGGTGTCAGGGATTCCTTCTCCAGGTGGAGCTGTACCTGGCCACCGTGCACCCGGCGCCCTCGGGACATGAGAGCGTGTCCGCCCTGATCTCCTGCCTTTCCGGGAAGGCGTTGGAATGGGCCAACGCGGAGTGGAGGAGGATCGACGCGGATACCATCACCTACGACGAGTTCTCCCGCCGCTTCAGGGCGGTGTTTGACCATCCCCCGGAGGGGAAAGCGGCGGGGGAGCGTCTGGTCTTCCTCCGGCAGGGGAGGAGGAGTGCCCAGGAGTTCGCCCTAGAATTCCGTACTCTAGCGGCAGATGCAGGGTGGAATGAGCGGGCTCTCGTCGATCACTACAGATGTAGTCTTCGCGAGGACGTCCGTCGGGAGCTGGCCTGTAGGGACACCAGCCTCTCGTTCGACCAGTTGGTCGACATGTCCATCAGGCTGGATAACCTGCTAGCTACCCGCGGACGTTCCGAGGGGGGTCCGTCCATTTCACCCTCCAGCGCCTACGAGCCGTGCCCCATGGAGCTCGGGGGCGCTGGCGCTAGAGAGCGGAGGAGGAAGAGCCCGAGGGGGCCTGTCTCCTGCACCAAGTGCGGTCGTGGAGGGCACACTGCGGCCAGGTGCTGGGGAGGGTTCTCCGAGGGAGAGGACAACAGGCCACGCACTGGGGGGGCCTCCCAGGTGAGTAGACGCCCCGCTTACCCAGAGCTTTCTGTTGCGCACTTTTGTATACCTGTTGGTTTTCCACAGGTTGCACCTCATTCCCAGCATAAGGCGCTAGTAGATTCAGGCGCAGCTGGGAATTTTGTTGATCGAAAGTTTTGTTTAGAGTTAGGGATCCCTCTCCTGCCTGTTGACAAACCTTTTCCCGTACATGCCTTAGATAGCCGCCCGTTGGGGTCGGGGTTGATCAGGGAGGTCACAGCGCCACTTAGGATGTGTGCGCAGGGGGGTCATGAAGAGACTATACAGCTGTATCTGATCGACTCTCCTGCGTACCCAGTGGTGCTGGGGATTCCCTGGTTAAGCACCCATAACCCTGCTATTTCGTGGCAACAGAGGGCTCTCGATGGGTGGTCTGCTCAGTGTGAGGGGCGATGTCTGGGTGTTTCCGTGGGGGCGACTTCGGTGGAAAGTCCAAACCAAGTGCCCGCACTGCACATTCCGCCTGAATATGGGGATTTAGCTCTTGTGTTTAGCAAAACTAGGGCGACGCAGTTGCCTCCCCATAGACAGGGGGATTGTGCGATTGATCTCCAGGCAGGAGCAGCGCTCCCACGGAGCCATGTGTATCCTTTGTCTCAAGAGGAGAGGAAAGCTATGGAGACTTACATAGCCGAATCTTTGAGACAGGGATACATTCGGCCTTCCATTTCCCCCGCCTCTTCGAGTTTCTTTTTTGTGAAAAAGAAAGATGGAGGGTTGCGCCCGTGCATTGATTACCATGGTCTCAATCAGATTACTGTGAAATACAGTTATCCACTCCCTCTGATTGCGACCATGACGGAGTCATTGCATGGGGCGCGGTTTTTCACAAAATTGGATCTCAGGAGCGCGTATAACTTGGTGCGCATTAGGGAGGGCGATGAATGGAAAACTGCGTTTAGTACCACGTCAGGTCATTTCGAGTATCTTGTCATGCCATATGGGTTGATGAATGCTCCATCAGTCTTCCAATCCTTCGTAGATGACATTTTCCGGGATATGCAGGGACAAGGGGTGGTCGTGTACATTGATGATATTCTGGTGTACTCGTCTACCCGAGCCGAGCATATAACCCTGGTGCGACGGGTATTGAGGAGGCTGTTGGAGCACGACCTATATGTCAAGGCAGAGAAATGTCTGTTTTTCCAGGAGTCGGTCTCCTTTTTGGGTTATCGGTTGTCCGCGTCAGGGGTGAGAATGGAGGTGGATCGTGTGTCCGCTGTGCGTAATTGGCAAACTCCAACCACTGTAAAAGAGGTGCAGCAGTTCTTGGGTTTTGCGAATTACTACCGGAGGTTTATCCGGGGTTTTGGACAGGTGGCAGCTCCCATCACGTCCCTTCTGAAGGGGGGTCCGGTGCGCCTGCAGTGGTCAGCTGATGCGGACAGGGCCTTTGGGAGACTGAAGGACCTGTTTACGTCGGCTCCGGTGCTGGCGCATCCGGATCCCACAATTCCATTTCAGGTTGAGGTGGACGCGTCTGAGGCTGGTATAGGGGCCGTTCTCTCTCAACGGTCCGGCTCGCCACCTAAACTCCGCCCCTGTGCTTTTTACTCCAAAAAGCTCAGCCCGGCGGAGCGTAACTATGACGTTGGGGACAGGGAGCTGTTAGCTGTAGTTCAAGCCCTTAAGGTGTGGAGGCATTGGCTTGAGGGGGCTCAACACCCTTTCCTCATTTTGACTGACCATCGGAACCTGGAGTACATCCGGGCAGCGAGGAGACTGAACCCTCGCCAGGCTCGATGGAATATGTTTCTCACCAGGTTCGTATTTAAAATCACGTACATCCCTGGGTCCCAGAATGGTAAGGCAGATGCACTGTCCCGGCGGTATGACACGGAGGAGAGGTCCGTTGAGCCTACTCCCATACTACCGGAGTCTTGCCTTGTGGCACCGGTGGTGTGGGAGGTCGATGCCGAGATCGAGCGAGCGTTGCGTACAGACCCCAGCCCTCCACAATGTCCTGAGGGTCGGAGGTACGTTCCGCTCGAGATTCGGGATCGACTCATCTACTGGGCTCACACGTCACCCTCCTCTGGACATCCGGGTATTGGCCGGACAGTGCATTGCCTTAGCACTAAATACTGGTGGCCTACTTTGGCTAGGGATGTGAGGGTTTACATCTCCTCCTGCTCGGTGTGCGCCCAGTGTAAGGCGCCCCGACATCTGCCCAGGGGTAAGTTACAGCCCCTACCCGTTCCACAACGACCATGGTCCCACCTCTCGGTGGATTTTGTAACAGACCTTCCCCTCTCTCAGGGGAATACCACCATCCTGGTCGTTGTGGACCGGTTCTCTAAGGCCTGTCGTCTTCTCCCTATGTCGGGTCTTCCTACTGCCCTACAGACCGCTGAGGCCCTATTTACCCACGTATTCCGGCATTACGGGGTCCCCGAGGATATAGTGTCTGATCGAGGCCCTCAGTTTACCTCCCGTGTGTGGAGAGCGTTTATGGAGCGTCTGGGGGTCTCGGTTAGCCTTACCTCGGGGTACCACCCGGAGAGTAATGGGCAGGTAGAACGTGTTAACCAGGATGTGGGTAGGTTTCTGAGGTCGTATTGCCAGGACCGGCCTGAGGAGTGGGCGCGTTACATTCCCTGGGCCGAGATGGCCCAGCACTCTCTCCGCCACTCCTCTACTAACCTAACCCCTTTCCAATGTGTATTGGGTTACCAGCCGGTTCTGGCACCATGGCAGCAGAGCCAGATCGAGGCCCCTGCGGTGGATGATTGGATGAGGCGCTCGGAAGAGACGTGGAACGCTGCCCACGTCCACCTGCAGCGGGCCGTCCTTCGTCACAAGGCGAGCGCCGATCTCCACCGCAGTGAGGGGCCGGTGTACGCACCCGGAGATCGAGTCTGGCTCTCTACCAGAAACCTGCCCCTCCGCCTGCCCTGCCGGAAGCTGGGTCGGCGGTTTGTGGGGCCCTTTAAAGTCCTGAGAAGATTGAACGAGGTGTGTTATAGGTTACATCTACCTGTTGAATATAAGAATATTAACCCCTCGTTCCATGTGTCTCTTCTCAGGCCGGTGGTAGCTGGTCCACTCCAGGACAATGAGATAGGAGAGACTCCTCCGCCCCCATTGGACATCGAGGGGGCTCCGGCGTACACTGTTCGGTCCATCTTGGACTCCAGACGCCGGATGGGGGGTCTCCAGTATCTCGTGGAGTGGGAGGGGTACGGCCCGGAGGAGCGGTGCTGGGTGCCGCGGAGGGACATCCTAGACCCATCTCTCCTGTCGGAGTTCCACCGGGACCATCCCGCGCGCCCTGCTCCGCGTCCTCCTGGTCGTCCCCGAGGCCGGGGTCGGCGCACGGCTGGAGCCGCGCGTCAAGGGGGGGGTACTGTCACGGTTTCGGCCGAGGCTGCTCCTCCTCCTGGTTCGGGCAGGCATCGGCGGTCGTCGTCCCCGGAGTACTAGCTGCCACCGATCTATGTTTCATGTTCGTTTGGTTTGGTCTTGATGTTGTACACCTGTGTCTAGTTAGTCCTCATTAGTGTTCTATTTAAGTCTCGTAGGGTGTGTCTGTGTTTGTGTGTGATTATTTTCTGTCGTGTGTTGTGCTTGTTTTTTCGCTCGGTTGAGCTTCACTCCACTGTGTTGGAGCGTTTACGCACCTGTTTAGTGCGCCTTTTGTTTGTGTCGCCTTCGTGCGTAGTTTCGCCTTCGGGCAAGTTTTGTTCGTATTTTCCTTGTTGGAATTTGAACTAAAGTATTTTGGACTATACTTCGGTGTCCTGCGCTTGATTCCACCACTACACCCACCTACAGCATTCTTGACATGTAGTGTTAGGGCAAAAACCAAAATGTGCCCCCCTTGTGGCAGGATCAAGCGGCCGCCTAGGGCAGCAGATTGACTAGGGAAAGCATTTCTGGAGCTAAACAGACCAACAACAACACATAAAACCTCACATAATTCTGCCCCAAAAAACAATGACAATTTCTCTTAACCAGTGGCATATGTGCTTTTTAGGTGAGAGCTTAAATCTGCCCTTTGATAAGCAGTGCCCACTTTGTCAAAAGCAAGGGGCGCAAAATATTTTGCTTGTCCATTCCCAGCACATCTCCAGGGTGCTGTTGGAGAAACGCATCTCTGGAGCGCTCCACCAACATTCCGTCAAAAAAAAAAGATCTAACATAAATCATGTTGCAGATGTAGGATTTGGTAGAAAGAGTATGTGGCCTTTTCTGTAGTCTACAGGCTGGAGATGAAATGTATGACGATGTAATGAGACGGACACTTTTTACATCATGCAGGTTTCTCCGATCAAATAGCCTGACCTAAATGGCGCCCAATCCAATAGAAACTGAGCTGTCATGTAAACAAACGTATCCTAAAAACAGGACAGGTCAAAGTAAAATTGACAATATGGAATGGACAATCACAACTGTTGTCCAGGAGTTTCACCCCACTGTCATGATCAATGGTTTCAAGTTTGTATCCAATTTTTTGACAAGCTGATCACAGTAAAAAATAAAATACTTCTGCATATCCCGCTGTGTAAACATTGCAAATAGGCTCGCAATAACTCCTGATAAAGTTGGGTAGCTGATATTCAGAGCTTAATTAGCCAAATTGATTACAATTGTCACAAGAAATCAGGACTAATAAAGCCAATGCAATCTTTTTTTGATGCAGTTCCGGACCGGTCTTGATTTCCACATCCACGGACATTGGTTTTTGGTGCGGTCCAAATCTGAACCAATTATAGACGTCTATGTTTGGTTCAGATTTGGTGCACATGTAAACAGTAATAGTTTAAGGGTTATAACTATGCAATATACATATACAGTACCAGTCAAAAGTTTGGACACACCTACTCATTCAAGGATTTTTCTTTATTTTTACTATTTTCTACATTGTAGAATAATAGTGAAGCCATCACAACTATGAAATAACACATATGGAATCATGTATTAACCAAAAAAGTGTTAAACAAATCAAAACATATTTTATATTTGAGATTCTTCACATAGCCACCCCTTGCCTTGATGACAGCTTTGCATACTCTTGGCATTCTCTCAACCAGCTTCACCTGGAATGTTTTTTCAACAGTCGAAGGAGTTCAACACTCTCCAAAGGCATATTCTACAATATTTGTAATCTATGTTGAAAATTGGTTGACATCAATATTTTAAGTATGATTCTTCAATGTTGATGTCTGAGGTTAAGGTTTGGGTTTAGGGTAGGGACATCCCAAGGATCCCAAATAGCACTATACCATGTATTCCTCCTTTTCGACAGTGTGCGCTCCATCTCTTCCAGTATTCTCATTTTGATACATACACACTTGGAACAGACACTATTTAGGTATGAAGGACATTTAAAGAGCGCAGACGGCCTATCACTTCTGTTGCAGTATTTGAACATGGCTTGTCATTTGTTCTAAATTGCAGAAATGTGTTGATGCCAAACGTGAGAACTGCATAACATTTCTATCCGTTGCCACAGATGTTGACTTTCTTTCTGGCAAGGTGTTTCGTAGGTTCGGTGGAACAGCACTCATCAGCTCTCTGCGCGCCCAAGTCTTATTTGCTGTGGATGGAGCTCCATCTGGAGGACAAAAGCAGCACTGCACCAGCGGACGTGAAAGGGGACCGGCTTTTTAAAAAATCAAAGATGGCTACTTGTGAGTGTTCAGCACAAATGTCTTTGTTTATTTTCCCCTCTCCTTGTTGGTAAGAGTTTCTGCTGCTTTACAAATGTGAAAGGGTTCAAAGCACACACTAAGACTGAGTCCTCTCAGCTCTGAGTAAAAGCTTTTACTAGATAGATTTAGGATCCGTTTAGTTTCTACTAGCCTAGGAAAGACTGTTATGAGGGAGGGAAGGGAGGGGGGGAAACGACACCAATCACAGCCCCAGCAAGGTCCTACTACTCTACATAAACCCCAGCCTGCCCTGCTGCCCGGTAGAAGGCAACTGTTAAAGCTTTTAGATAGTACCTCAGAGAGCGCTGTGTGTATAGAGGTGTGTTGACTGTGTGTTTGAAGCATATGAGTCTTATCAGGGTGCTTCCAGAGAATAACCGTCAATGAGACTGTTAATCTAGACTGCTCCTATAAGTAATGTCTGTGAAGAGTGTTTGTTTGTGCTCGCTTCGGCAGCACATATACTAAAATTGGAACGATACAGAGAAGATTAGCATGGCCCCTGCGCAAGGATGACACGCAAATTCGTGAAGCGTTCCTTATTTTGCCCCCCTGGGGATAGTTTCCCTTCCCCCCGGGGGTAATTTTGCCTTTTTTTAGACCTAAAACTTTGTTTACTGTATTCACTGTGTGGTGGATGTTCGCTACCCTCTAGTGGTCATGTTGGGTAAGTGCACAAGACGGCTGGACAAAACCCAAATCAAGTCAGACAATAGCGGTGTTCGAGTACTGTTGATAAAACAAGTTTACTGGAGAACTGAGACCAAGTAGAGACTTTGGACAGGGTGGATATGGTATAATAAAGGCAGTTTATTCAGAGGTAAAGATATCTGGAATCGCGTGCACGGACCCGTTCGTCAATCTCGTAGGGAGATATCTGAGAGAGCCCCGAAACATTGTGTGCTGACATTTTATACAATAAAATGAAGTAGGTTGAATCTAGTAGTTCTGATCTTCTGATTGGTCCTGATGAGTTGGGCGAGGTCCCCTCCAGGTTAGTATCACTGTTGCATTGGCTCTGAGTCGGGTTCTCTGTCTTCAGATGTTCAGCCTAAGAGAAGGGGATTTTTGTGTGTGTGTGTGTGTGTGTTTAACAGTGATGATGTGTGTGTGTGTGTGTGTGTGTGTGTGTGTGTGTGTGTGTGTTATCAGTGATGATGTGTGTGTGTGTGTGGGTGTGTGTGTTTATCAGTGATGATGTGTGTGTGTGTGTGTGTGTGTGTGTGTGTGTGTGGGTGTGTGTGTGTGTGTCCTCAGAGCAAGAACTCGTGAGTTGGAAGAACTGAGAGACCTATGGCGTGGGTGTTGTCCTTAGCCACCTGCTGACAAGGCTGACAAGATAGGACTCTTTTGTCCATTGTATTGAATACAAAGGCCCAACACAAAATGGGTCATGCACAAGATTTTAGTCAGACCAAGCTATAACATTATATATTTACTACGACAAATCCCTCTCTTCACGTCTCCCCAGAGACGTGACCAAGTAACAGTAAAGAAGGAAAACTTAAGACGTGACACAAGCTAACAGTGTAATTGGCAAAATAGGGAAAACTTTATCAGAAGATAAAGTTTTGATTCCCCCTCTTCACGTCTCACAAGAGACGTGACAAAAAGCTTAAATGCTGCAATTTGGCAAAATAGGGAAAACTTTATCAGAAGATAAAGTTTTAATTCCCCCTCTTCACGTCTCACAAGAGACGTGACACAAGCTAATAGTGCAATTGGCAAAATAGGGAAAACTTTATCAGAAGATAAAGTTTTACATTCCCCCTCTTCACGTCTCACAAGAGACGTGACACAAGCTAATAGTGCAATTGGCAAAATAGGGAAAACTTTATCAGAAGATAAAGTTTTACATTCCCCCTCTTCACGTCTCACAAGAGACGTGACAAAAAGCTTAAATGCTGCAATTGGCAAAATAGGGAAAACTTTATCAGAAGATAAAGTTTTACATTCCCCCTCTTCACGTCTCACAAGAGACGTGACAAAAAGCTTAAATGCTGCATTTGGCAAAATAGTGAAAACTTTATCAGAAGATAAAGTTTTACATTCCCCCTCTTCACGTCTCACAAGAGACGTGACAAAAAGCTTAAATGCTATTCATCATCCAGATATCCTTGGTCAGCATCGTCAATAGCAAGCAAAGGAAACATCTGACCGTTATCTGCAGGATTTGGATCAATAGCGGTGGTTATAATCCTGGTTGTCAGCGTCCGTATGCATGGAATGCAACAGCATCCACAAAGCACTAGAATTGCAGCAAAAACAGAGATGGATACAAGTATAGAAGAAACAAGCGTTTTATATTTACCAAACGCATCCATCCAAGAGTCCCACATTGAAGTATCCACCCCTGAGTGGCTCTTCATTTTGCCATTAAGAGTTCGTAACCCTTCCAGGGCGACAGTCAAGCTGCCATCTGAGGCTGTATTGTTGGGAATAAAGGTACAACATTGTTCACCAAACATAGCACATACTCCTCCTTTTTCAGCCAGGAGCATGTCGACAGCAATACGATTTTGGAAAGCCATGAGAGAGGTTGCAGCCAACTGGCCATGCACCTCCTCAAAACCTTGTTGTGTCCAATTGCCTAATTTTTGAACATTAATGTATGTAGTTAATTCTATCGACGTTTTTATTAATGGTATAACAGTCAGCACCCAAAAGACACTAACCGTACTCCATGTACCCATGTTCAAGGACAGTTTCACAGACAACAAAGAGAGAGTGTTCTTATCAGCCTGTTATGTGAAACAATCCATATCAGTACAGTGCTCCTCCTTAATGCATTCCTTCCAAGCTATTCATCACATACAGATCCAATTAAAAATAAAAGCCAACAATTTTATGGTGTCACTCTAAACAGAGTATAATCACCCTTAAGAATAACAGGATATGGAAATTAAATCACAACATTTAATGTTAATAAAAAATAAAAATAATAATTTTAACCCTCTATTCCTCCCCTACACCTAACATGTACTGAGTTGGCTACCAGCCACCCAGGAATCCTTTACCTTCACATCAGGAAGAATAAACAATCACAGTGGTTAGTAAAAACATAAGGTAATAAATGAGCAAGAACTGAAAATAAATGCGTGTATGTATTTTACTAGGCAAAACATGGATCATCCAGCTTGGTCTCAGAGTCAGTAGCAGAGTCACCTGCATCATCCTGGGCCGGTAACAACAGCATCATACCTGACGCCTGCACCACTCCTACCACTGACCTCCTGAGACAGGGGACGATGCAAGCAGCACAACACATTAACAGCAAAAACACAATTACTAGGGTCAGAAATCCAGTAACCACCATAGAAGAGTACTCACCAAACCAGTCACTCAGCCAGGAAATAAGGCAACATCCACAAAGAACAAGTATACCCATAGAGGCCATAAGTTCACCCAGAATAGTCACAACAATAGTTTTCCATTTACCAAATATGTTATCAAACCAACCGTCTATGGAGCTATCAATACCAGAGTTCTCAACCAGTTCGTTCGCCAGCGTGGTGATGGTCACTCAAGCGCTTTGGTCACGGGCCCGTCCGGTGCTATATTGTTGGAGATGAAAGTACAGCACATATATCCAAACAGAACACAAACCCCGTCCCGCTCAGCCAAAAGCATATCTAAAGCTATTCTATTCTGCCATGTCATTAAGCTAGTTGCCACTGTCTGCTCAGCTAATCCCTTTATTGCATCACGAGTGTGGTTTATAAATATTTTGCTGGTTATATTAAATATAATTTATCCAATCTACATTTTTATTAATTGTTGACCACCAGAAAATACTTGATTCAAACCCAGCTGCGATCTGATTGTGGATCCCATCAATATATATCCTTTCATCAAAGGATCCCGGGAGGAGGTCCTACTTTCTATGTGACAACTCACCAGTCTCTGACACGTTTGATTGTTGGCGTATGTAGGTGAGTTCACAATCAGTTATCACCACACATCCATCAGATGTCAGCACGGGTCTGGTTTTTGGCTCCTAAATCCTCTGGCTGCAACAAAGAGGAGAGATTAGTCATGGTCTCTTTAGGTGTGACATTCTCTGTGTGGGAGCAGGAGCTAAAAGGCCCTACCCTGTATCCTATCCTTACTAGTTCTAGAAAAACAATTAGAATCCCCTTTGACTTCAAACTGAGGCAACCCAGGTCGGGATGACTTTGTTATCGGGGGAAACAGATAGTGCAAGTTACCATAAGACTCTTTCACCACATTCCCAGGTGGCTTGCATGGAGGAAAAACCTGACAGAGAGTTAAAGCCTGTCAAGGGGAACGGAGTAGTTGTTAACCCTGGTTTGGCTGTCCCACAGGCAAAACAGTCCTCTTTAGACATCGTTTTTGCCATATACTGAATCCATTCCAACCACAGGTTAAGATTTCTATACCCCGTTTCCACCTGTACTACTTCCTCCAGGTCTATAGTTTTGCACTATCTTTATCACAGCCCCGGTCTCACTACCTCCCTCAGAGAGGTTTACTCTAGAATTTCCCCTTTCCCTACGTCTAGCTGTCTACTATGCCTTTTCAACTTGTGTTAGGTTAACTACCACTTCTGGCTGAAACAAGAGGGTCCGTGTGTGTTAGGAATATGGCCCCCACAATCAGACAGCTACCTACCGTCGGGAGACCTGTGAATCCCCACCCTTGCCCTGAGAACATGTCAGATGCCAGAGGCCAACCCATTGCTTCACCTTCTATCGAACTCACACAGGGATGATCAGACAGGGTAAGGGAATCTTCGTTAAGGAGCCAACCCCCGAGCCCTAGTGGTAATCGGATCTTTCTCCTAACTCTGTGTTTGTTCGTCAGGTGTAGCTGGTTTTGCCTTTTTACAGTGTGTGACATGCACCCAGATGGATCTCTCAGCTATTCTGCTGGCAAAGGCAGTACTTGGTAGGGCCCTTCCCGCCAGGCCTGATTCAGTCTCCTGGTTAGATAGAGTGGGTCACCTTCTCCTTTAGTTCACCTGTGGGGCACAAAACCTCTGACATACAGGTGTGGTTAATAAACTATCATACATGTTTTTTTGTTTGTAATATTTTTTTTTTTTTTTTAAGTATTTTGTCCTCTCCTTCGTATATATTTAATATTTAATCCAACCATCCCCCTCTTTGACACATGATTTGGCCATGTGTCAATATTACCACCTACCTATTTTACCCTCAACTTAGTAAAATAATCTGGGACCTCTTGTGAGGATTTGCCCCCCCCCCATGGTTGGTACTGTTAAATCCCTTAGCCACCTCTTCTATATTACAAGTAAATTTAAAGTAATTCAAAATAGCTTCACACAACAACCCCTCATAAGGAGTGCCCAGCAGGAGTCCAATTCCTATCAGAAAACATACATACGAACATTCAGACACTCCCAATCTCTCCCAGGGGGAAAAAGTTCTTCTTCACCCTGGGTGAGATTGTTGTTCCCATAAGGGTTTCTTCATTGTGTTGTCAGGATTGGTTCTCGCTGCTCAAATCAGCTCTTACTTCAGACAATAGTCTGGAAGGAGTGGGGGCTGGAGTGCAATGTGTTAGATGGTGCCAGGGTGCTCCTGATTTACCTCTGACCTGGACTGAGTGTGAAGTAACCTCCTTCACTTCGTACGGTCCAGTCCACCTGGGTTCCAGCCACTTTCTTTTGTGGACTTTCACCCTCACCCAGTCTCCCACTTTTACCTTCAGTGGTGGCGTGTTTCCCGACAGCTCCCCCTCTTGGACCTTGTGAATCTGTTTGGAGAGAGCTGCAGAAAGTTCCGTCAGTTTTCTCACAATTTTACAGATTGGTATTCAGTTTCATAAGTTTCACTATAACTTCCCATCACCCATTAACGCGTTATAATACATAAAAACACACAACCCAAAAAGCCAATTGGAATTACAATGCTTAATGTATTCAGGCTATCAAAGCGTCCTAGAACACATTCTCAGTTCGACTGCCACCCTTCACACAGCCTTATTTAGGCACTTCATTATGTGAAGTCACAGAAGCAACTGGATCCCTTAGAAATTTTTGTCTCAGGTTAACTGCACCTTTCACACAACCATTTAAATGGAACGTTTTAAATGTGAAATTACAGAGATAGCTGGCATCTCCGAGAATTTAGTACCTCTGGTCAATTTCGGTGATTCTCCCCCACCTAATGATGGGTCAAATCTTATCCACTCATACGTCAAAACACACCTACCACACAACCTATCTAAAATAGGACCTTTTAACTGTGGAAACTCACAACCTATCAGGGATAGTAGTGACGGCCATGGCTATTTCAGTATATATATATATATGTATATAGAATTTCGGGTAAGGTCCGACTATCTTAGTGTACTTAGCCCGTCACTGGCCGAGGCCAGCAATGTATTCTTGGTGCCAACACCGACTCATCTCAGGTGCCCCACCCTCGTACACAAAGAATTTTCAATAATTTATTATTAGGAATTATTTTGCAAAAGGTATTATTGTTTTTCAGTTATTCGAGTTATTATATATTTTCCCAAAAGGTATCAGAATCGCCCTTTTGGAACAATATATTAACAAACTCGAGCGCTCCCAAAATAATTATCAATTTAATCCTAGGAATTATTTTGCAAAAGTTATTATTGTTTTTCAGGTATTCGAGTTATTATATATTTTCCCAAAAGGTATCAAAATCGCCCTTTTGGAACAATATATTAACAAACTCGAGCGCTTCCAAAATAATTATCAATTTATTTTTAGGAACTAAGGAAATACCAACACCACAAGAGGGAAAAAGTACAAGTCAACTTTCAGCGCAGCGGCTGCAGAATAGGCCAAATAAGACTCGGTGGTCCTCTTAAAAGTTATCAACTAGTTAGTCTCATGAAACGGCCAATCTTACACAACATTCAGGTTAACATTTCAACATTTACATTTTACATTACATATCAACATCAACACATGAATTCAGTTTGAGTTCTTCACAGTACATCTAGTTGAGTGCCACGTCAACCAATTGCCCGACTATCTGAACTTGTATTTTTATTTTATTTTAATGATTCTCCACAACCAAGACTCCCAGTCGTTTTAACCATTCAACTGGCGTCTAGTCGGGAGAACCTTTTCTGGACTTGGATTCTCACGGAATTAACTCAACCCGACTATCTGAATCTTTTTATCAAGTCACCAGATCCTTCTCTTGTGGATCAAATAAAAGGGTCCATCTCTTGTGAACCAAAACCTCTGTAATAGGCTCCTCACTAGAGAGCCACAATTCAACAGAAAATAAAAGTCGGTCCTTCTCTTGTGAACCACTGTAACTAGACTTCTTCTCTTAGAGTCACATTTCAACAGTAAAAACCTAAGATTTCAGATATCAACAGTAAAAATAAAAGGGTCCTTCTCTTGTGAACCACAACCTCTGTAACTAGACTCCTCACCTAGAGAGTCACATTTCAACAGTAAAAATAAAAGTCGGTCCTTCTCTTGTGAACCACTGTAACTAGACTCCTCTCTAGAGAGTCACATTTCAACAGTAAAAAGCCTAAGATTTCAGATATCTTTACATATGTGCCTTTTGAGTCATAATAGATATGTTATAAATTTAACAGTAATCCATACTCACGCTCAGTACTACTGATCTTAATTTTGGTTTATCCTATAATACAATATGCAGATTTTGTTTTAACAGGTTCTGCTTACCTTTGTATTGACGGCCGTCTAGATCAGTTTCCTGAGGCGAGCTGGATTCCCGGCTGCTCCTGCGAACAGGTCACCCGTCCTTTCTGATCCGTCTCTTACTTGTCTCTTTTCTCTATCAACTTTTATGGACCGAATTCAGAGTTAGAAAACCATCCTCTGCTACCAATTTTGTTGATAAAACAAGTTTACTGGAGAACTGAGACCAAGTAGAGACTTTGGACAGGGTGGATATGGTATAATAAAGGCAGTTTATTCAGAGGTAAAGATATCTGGAATCGCGTGCACGGACCCGTTCGTCAATCTCGTAGGGAGATATCTGAGAGAGCCCCGAAACATTGTGTGCTGACATTTTATACAATAAAATGAAGTAGGTTGAATCTAGTAGTTCTGATCTTCTGATTGGTCCTGATGAGTTGGGCGAGGTCCCCTCCAGGTTAGTATCACTGTTGCATTGGCTCTGAGTCGGGTTCTCTGTCTTCAGATGTTCAGCCTAAGAGAAGGGGATTTTTGTGTGTGTGTGTGTGTGTGTGTGTGTTTAACAGTGATGATGTGTGTGTGTGTGTGTGTGTGTGTGTGTGTGTGTGTGTGTTATCAGTGATGATGTGTGTGTGTGTGTGTGTGTGTGTGTTTATCAGTGATGATGTGTGTGTGTGTGTGTGTGTGTGTGTGTGTGTGTGTGTGGGTGTGTGTGTGTGTGTCCTCAGAGCAAGAACTCGTGAGTTGGAAGAACTGAGAGACCTATGGCGTGGGTGTTGTCCTTAGCCACCTGCTGACAAGGCTGACAAGATAGGACTCTTTTGTCCATTGTATTGAATACAAAGGCCCAACACAAAATGGGTCATGCACAAGATTTTAGTCAGACCAAGCTATAACATTATATATTTACTACGACAGTACCCAAACTATCATACTGTATACTACATACTTAATGAGTATATACTACATACTATAAGTTCATTTTAGTATACTGTAAACGAACGGTTTCGTTTCAGTTGAGCGTACTAGCGCTTCGCCTGTCTACCGGAAGTTGATGCTGTTGCTATGCAACCTCTTGCTAGCTTGTTAGCATAACAAATGACTAGCTAGACGTTTTACGATTTCGGATGTGTTCGTAAATTCAATCTGGAGTGCCAGCTGAGCGCTCGTAAATCCAGCGCGTTGTCAGATTGTCCGTTCGTAAATTCAGAGCGTACACTGGCACTGGACGCTCTGGCCGAGGAGTAGGGTTGATCCGAGCGTTCAACGGCAGTCAAGCACCCAAGCTAACTGGATAACGTTGGCTAGCTTCTTCCAGACACAAATGAGAGAACACCTCACTCTGACCATTTTACTCGCCCTAGCAGAGCTGGTTAGGCTGTTTTCATGTTATCCAGAGGGTTGGTGACTGTAACTGTGCTGCTGGCAACAATTTAATTACGCATTTTTTTGCTGACGTTTACTGACACCGGCCATATTCAACGGGTGTTGAGTGTTCGTAAATTCATCAGTTATTCTGCGCGAAAAGTGCTCTGAAATCGGACTAGATAGCCAGAATTAACAATGTCCATTGAAACGCACAACGACTATACCACTTAGCTAAGAATGATGTGAATAATCAAGTCAATAAACGTTGGGTAGTTAGTTAGATAGCAGATAGTTAATCTACTGCCTGGCAAGTTCGATGTATTAGTAGCCAACTAACGTTAGGTAACTAGCTAACATACCGTTACATACTGCTGTAAGGATAGCGTAGCTAACAAATTGTCAGCCAACATAACGTTTAAAGTAACTTATTTGAAAAGTGTCAAGTTGCGTCAATTCAAATCTGGTATAGGAACAAAAAGAGGTCAATACATGTCTTCTAAAATAGACTAGTATTTTAATTAATGAAAACACTTGAATGGTAAATATCATGTTCGTATATACGGGCCCACTGAAACACCACGCAGGGCAGTCAGAGAACTAACTTTTTCAACCCAAGGTTCTTCTTTAATACTCTGACAGAGATAGTTCCTGCTCCAGGCTGGGCCTGTCAGAGTAGAGGCTGGGTGTGGTTTAAACTTACCCAACCTATCGATGGCGCACAGGCTGGTCCCAGCCCCTTGGCGCTTCACTGTTGCCAGGTGGTAGTTGTTTCTGTTGCAGTACACATGTCCTTGAGCGGTTTAACAAAGAGGCAGTGTGTGTGTGTGTGTGAGTCACAAGTCTATCTCAGCCTACCCCCTAACGGTTCCTCACATTAATCACAGCTTGTTATGTTAAACAATCTATATCAGTACAGCACAAACCTATTATGTTTAATCATTAATGTATTCTTTTTAAGCTAGGCATCACATCTAATTATAAGAAAATAGATCCCAACAAAAGTCATTACTTTATTACATTGCTTAACATTTGTCATGTTAAAGCAATGAATTTGTATCTGCTCTCGTTGGACTTCGGCTGCATATTTTCCTCCTATTTTCTGAAGAATTGCATTATGGGCCCTAAAAGTACGGAAATAGTGTCCACTGCATGTATACTTCGTATTTTGGCGAATTTAATACGACCTCCGAGAACTTTTAGCATACTAACTATATCCATACTATGACCAATAAGCATACTATATACTCAATTTACGTCATAAATAGTACGGTTAGGATGAGTATTCGAACACAGCTATTGTGTCCCAATCGACAAGGATGACAGCATTTCAAGGCAAGATGTCAAAATTGGCGTGTCTCAATCCCAATGTAACTTAACATGCTGCCTTCTAAGGTGCCTTCATTTGGTTGATTTTGAAGGCTGCATCGATGTATCCTTCGCTGGGGAGGTTATCCCATAACACCTCGCGACAAAGCAAATAAAATAAAATCTTCTGAATAAATTGCGGACAAATTGGGAGAAAATGTTCCAGAGGAATAGGGAATAACTTTGTGAAATGCAAGTTTATTTATTGAGACAATTGAGACAGAGAAGAATGCGCTCCAGAAGGCGCAAAGGAACCTGTGCCAGGTCACAGGAACGCCTGGAGAGAGGGGCAGTGAGAAAAGGGTGTGGGACATTTAGTGTACTCAACTGTACTACTACTACTACTACTACTAAGAAGAAGAATAAAAACAACAACTACTATTCAGTTTAATTGTGAAAATAATAAAATACACGAAAGTGTCATGGCCGCCTTTTGTTTTTCTCTCCCTCCGTGTCGTCCTGCTTATCAACTGTTAAGAGATGAACAACTAAACTAACTAATCGTAAAGTCAGCAATTTGTCAATTGTGATGAACCAGACAGTTTGTAATTTTTTAAAATCATGAATTGGTGAACTTGCGAGCCAGTTAATGACAATTGTAGAAAACAATTTTTGGAGGGGTTTTTTAGACTAAAGATGGCAACTGATGCGTTCATTTAAAAAAAAAAGTTGTTTTAGCAGACGCTCTTATCCAGAGCAATTACGGTTAAGTGCCTTACTCAAGGGCACATCTACAGATTTTTCACCTAGTCAGCTCGGGGATTAGAACCAGCAACCTTTCGGTTACTGGCACTACGCTCTTAACCACTAAGCTACCTTTGGCATCAACTCAACTCGCTCTGTTTGGAAGAGGACGAATGATGCCTATGACCCCAAGAACACCATCCCCACCGTCAAACATGGAGGTGGAAACATTATGCTTTGGGGGTGTTTTTCTGCTAAGGGGACAGGACAACTTCACCGCATCAAAGGGATGATGGACTGGGCCATGTACCGTCAAATCTTGGGTGAGAACCTCCTTCCCTCAGCCAGGGCATTGAAAATGGGTCGTGGATGGGTATTCCAGCATGAAAATGACCCAAAACACACGGCCAAGGCAACAAAGGAGTGGCTCAAGAAGAAGCACATTAAGGTCCTGGAGTGGCCTAGCCAGTCTCCAGACCTTAATCCCATAGAAAATCTGTGGAGGGAGCTGAAGGTTCGAGTTGCCAAACGTCAGCCTCGAAACCTTAATGACTTGGAGAAGATCTGCAAAGAGGAGTGGGACAAAATCCCTCCAGAGATGTGTGCAAACCTGGTGGCCAACTACAAGAAACGTCTGACCTCTGATTTTGCCACCAAGTACTAAGTCATGTTTTGCAGAGGGGTCAAATACTTATTTCCCTCATTAAAATGCAAATCAATTTATAACGGGCGGCAGGTAGCTTAGTGGTTAAGAGCGTTGTGCCAGTAACCGAAAGGTCGCTGGTTCTAATCCCCGAGCCAACTAGGTGGAAAATCTGTTGATGTGCCCTTAATGATGTGGTCCTCTGTAGCTCAGCTGGTAGAGCACAGCGCTTGTAACGCCAAGGTAGTGGGTTCGATCCCCGGGACCACCCATACACAAAAATGTATGCACGCATGACTGTAAGTCGCTTTGGATAAAAGCGTCTGCTAAATGGCATATTATTATTATATTATTATAAGTAAGGCACTTAACCCTAATTGCTCATGTATGTCGCTCTGGATAAGAGCGTCTGCTAAATGAATGAAATGTAAATAACATTTTTGACATGCGTTTTTCTGGATTTTTTTGTTGTTATTCTGTCTCTCACTGTTCAAATATACCTACCATTAAAATTATAGACTGATCATTTCTTTGTCAGTGGGCAAACGTACAAAATCAGCAGGGGATCAAATACTTTTTTCCCTCACTGTAACAACTAGCTCAGAGAGTTTATGGTATAAGCTATTTTCACTTTAAGTGGACCTAAATGGTGCAGATCTCGGTTCCTTATAGCTTACGTTCAATGCTCCTACGTTATTGACTCATCCTACAGTTTATACTTTTATATTATCTTTGTTGTTATGTCTTTGCCTGTAGTTTCTCTTAACGCTACGGGGTTATGAAACAATGTGAAGCGCAAGGCCTTATTGTTATTTGTTAAACAACTTCAAACAGATGTTTTTGTTTTTTTCAAGTCGCACTCAATTTCTGCTGATTCCAACTTCTGGAAGTCACAGTGGGGCAATGATATTTGGCTTTCCCATGGCTCTGAATGCTCCGCTGGGGTCATTACAATGAAAAAGACCTTTGGTGGTAATATTCTACACTCGGACTGTGACCCCTTTGGTCACTTTATCTCTCTTGTGATCAGTTACAATGACATTACGCTCATTACAGTAAACTTCTACGGGTACAACACCAAACATGAGCATGATGAGTTGCTTGAATCTGTAGAGAAACCTATACTTCATTGGTTATCTACATTTCCCAATTCGTTATTATCGATAGGTGGGGACTTTAACATTACTATAGATAATTCAACTGATAGATTGCCCCCAGGTAGGCCAACAAATCAGAATTTGGGTCGAATACTTTTTATGGAAAAGTTTGATCTTACTGATATATGGAGAGAGGGGTTTGTGGCCGACAGATCGCTCACTTGGAGTAACAAAACAGGTGCCAGACATTCCAGAATCGATTTTTGGCTTATATCGAAATGTATTGATAGTGAGTGTGTTAATACAAATATTTGTACTACTCCCCTCACAGACCATAGGGCCATATACATTGATGTCAAAATATTTACCCCTGATACTAACCTTGGTAGAGCATCCTACTGGAAGCTTAAATAGCTTCTTATTGAATAATGATATAGTTCAGTTTGAGATTAAAGGTCTGCTCTCACACTGTTGGGAAAGGGGCTTGTGAAGAAAAATAGCAAGAACTGGGAGCTCTTTTAAATTTGAGGTGGCCAAATACCTTAGAAAATCTGGTAGTAATCTTGCTATGACCAGAAGAGCTGAGGAGGAAAAGGGTGATCATTAAGATGACTTCCCGTTCTCAGAGGTCCCCAGCCGGCCTCTCGGAGGAGGACAAGATGGAACTGATTGAGTTACTAAATTAACTGGATAATACATACAGATTAAAAGCAGAAGGAGACTTTATTAGATCTAGGAGAAAATGGCTTGAGGAGGGAGAACATCATTCATCCTATTTCTTTAGAGTGGAGAAATGTCACTCTACAAATAACACTATCCATGTGTTATTACAGATGACCAAAAATGAATCTCTAATCTAATCTAATCTAATCTAATCTCTACTGTAGGAATTTTTATAGGAAATTGTATAGCTCTACGTACTCTCAGGAATCCACAGATATGTTTTTTGACTCACTGAATAAGGTTTACTCTATCGGTGATACAGAATCTAAACAGTGTGTTGAACCCATCATAGTTGAAGAGATTATCGAGTCTTATCAAACATCTAAAGAACAATACATCCCCAGGTATTGATATAATTAAATTAAGTCCGAATTTTACAAGTTATTTTCTGAACAAGTAGCTCCCTTCCTAACACAGTCTGGCTTTATGAGAGACAGACATATTTCTAACAATATCAGACTAGTACTAGACATACCTGACTACTCAGATAAAAAAATGGAAAGAATATGGCACCACAACAAACCTGCCAAGAGGGGGCCGCCCACCAAAACTCACGGACCAGGCAAGGAGGGCATTAATCAGAGAGGCAACAAAGAGACCAAAGACAACCCTGAAGGAGCTGCAAAGCTCCACAGCGGATATTGGAGTATCTGTCCATAGGGCCACTTTAAGCCATACACTCCACAGAGCTGGGCTTTACGGAAGAGTGGCCAGAAAAAAGCCATTGCTTAAAGAAAAAAATAAGCAAACATGTTTGGTGTTCGCCAAAAGGCATGTGGGAGACTCCCCAAACATATGGAAGAAGGTACTCTGGTCGGATGAGACTAAAATTCTACTTTTTGGGCATCAAGGAAAACGCTATGTCTGGCGCAAACCCAACACCTCTCATCACCCCAAGAACACCATCCCCACAGTGAAGCATGGTGGTGGCAGCATCATGCTGTGGGGATGTTTTTCATCGGCAGGGACTGGGAAACTGGTCAGAATTGAAGGAATGAAATTCTTGTGGGAAACCTGTTTCAGTCTTCCAGAGATTTGAGACTGGGACGGAGGTTCACCTTCCAGCAGAACAATGACCCTAAGCATACTGCTAAAGCAACACTTGAGTGGTTTAAGGGGAAACATTTAAATGTCTTGGAATTGCCTAGTCAAAGCCCAGACCTCAATCCAATTGAGAATCTGTGGTATGACTTAAAGATTGCTGTGGTGGGGGGGGGGGTTGAATAGTTATGCATGCTCAAGTTTTCTGTTTTTTTTTCTCTTATTTCTTGTTTGTTTCACAATAAAAAGTATTTTGCATCTTCAAAGTGGTAGGCATGTTGTGTAAATCTATTTTTTTTTTTTTATAATCCATTTTAATTCCAAGTTGTAAGGCAACAAAATAGAAAAAAATGCCAAGGGGGGGGGGTGAATACTTTCGCAAGCCACTGTATCTATACATTTAAATTTTAGTCATTTAGCAGACACTCTTACCCAGAGCGACTTACAGTTAGTGAGTGCATACATTTTCATACCGGCCCCTCGTAGGAAACGAACCCACAACCCTGGGGTTGCAAGCGCCATGCTCTACCCACTGAGCCACAGGGGACGACACCTCACGTCACGCCCTATTGGAACGGTTTTATTGATAATATCTGTTGGAAAAAAGTATGTTGCCACACACATACCTACTTATAAAAAAAATTAAGGACGTTTATTTTTACATTATTCATAAATATTATCCTAACAACCACTATATGAAGAAGTGGAGAAAAAAAAAAACATAAATTCAAATTGTACCTTTTGTAATGACCACCCAGAAACGGTGTTGCATCTTTTTTGGCATTGTATTCATGCAAGGAATATGTGGCAAGACATCAGTATATTTATAATTGAACATTTATGATGATTTTACACTACTATGGAGAGATGCACTGTTTGACCCTGTTATGGAGAGATGTACTGTTCGACCCTGTTATGGAGAGATGTACTGTTCGACCTGTTATGGAGAGATGTACTGTTCGACCCTGTAATGGAGAGATGTACTGTTTGACCCTACTATGGAGAGATGTACTGTTCGACCCTGTTATGGAGAGATGTACTGTTTGACCCTACTATGGAGAGATGTACTGTTCGACCCTGTTATGGAGAGATGTACTGTTTGACCCTACTATGGAGAGATGTACTGTTCGACCCTGTTATGGAGAGATGTACTGTTTGACCCTGCTATGGAGAGATGTACTGTTCGACCCTGTTATGGAGAGATGTACTGTTCGACCCTGTTATGGAGAGATGTACTGTTCGACCCTGTTATGGAGAGATGTACTGTTTGACCCTACTATGGAGAGATGTACTGTTCGACCCTGTTATGGAGAGATGTACTGTTTGACCCTACTATGGAGAGATGTACTGTTCGACCCTGTTATGGAGAGATGTACTGTTTGACCCTACTATGGAGAGATGTACTGTTCGACCCTGTTATGGAGAGATGTACTGTTTGACCCTACTATGGAGAGATGTACTGCTTGTATTCTTTACCTACGATAAAAATAATTTGAAACAATTTTTTTGTTATTAATTTCATTATTCTTTTGGCCAAATTTCATATTCACAAATGTAAATTTACAAACAAAACCCCACATTTTCTTACCTTACAAAAATAAATGTAACTATATTTAAAGACAATTAAATACTCAACTAACAAACAAGCTGTTAGATATAAATGTAAGGTCCTGTGTAATGTGAAAGCCAATTGTCCTTTGTATTTTATTTATATATACTTGTGTTCCCCCATGTACTTTTTGTATTGATTTCTTGTTAATAATAATAATAAATAAAAATGTATACAAAAATATACATATACACTACCGGTCAAACGTTTTAGAACACCTACTCATTCAAAGGTTTTTCTTTATTTTTACTATTTTCTACATTGTAGAATAATAGTGAAGACATCAAAACTATGAAATAACACATATGGAATCATGTAGTAACCAAAAAAGTGTTAAACAAATCAAAATATATTTTATATTTGAGATTCTTCAAATAGCCATGCTTTGCCTTGATGACAGCTTTGCACACTCTTGGCATTCTCTCAAACAGCTTCACCTGGAATGCTTTTCCAACAGTCTTGAAGGAGTTCCCACATATGCTGAGCACTTGTTGGCTGCTTTTCCTTCACTCTGCGGTCCGACTCATCCCAAACCATCTCAATTTGGTTGAGGTCGGGGTATCGTGGAGGCCAGGTCATCTGATGCAGCACTCCATCACTCCTTCTTGGTAAAATAGCCCTTACACAGCCTGGAGGTGTGTTGGGTCATTGTCCTGTTGAAAAACAAATGATAGTCCCACTAAGCCCAAACCAGATGGGATGGCGAATCGCTGCAGAATGCTGTGGCAGCCATGCTGGTTAAGTGTGCCTTCAATTCTAAATAAATCTCTTTAGACAGTGTCACCAACAAAGCACCCCCACACCATAACACCTCCTCCTCCATGCTTTACGGTGGGAAATACACATGCGGAGATAATCCGTTCACCCACACTGCGTCTCACAAAGACACGGCGGTTGGAACCAAAAATCTCAAATGTGGACATATTTCCACAAGTCCAATGTCCATTGCTCATGTTTCTTGGCCTAAGGAAGTCTCTTCTTCTTATTGGTGTCCTTATGTAGTGGTTTCTTTGCAGCAAATCGACCATGAAGGCCTGATTCACACAGTCCCCTCTGAACAGTTGATGTTGAGATGTGTCTGTTACTTGAACTCTGTGAAGCATTTATTTGGGCTGCAATTTCTGAGGCTGGTAACTCTAATGAACCTATCCTCTGCAGCAGAGGTAACTCTGGGTCTTCCATTCCTGTGGCGGTCCTCATGAGAGCCAGTTTCATCATTGTGCTTGATGGTTTTTGCGACTGCACTTGAAGAAACTTTCAAAGTTCTGTATTGACTGACCTTCATGTCTTAAAGTAATGATGGACTGTTGTTTCTCTTTGCTTATTTGAGCTGTTCTTGCCATAAAATGGACTTGGTCTTTTACCAAATAGGGCTATCTTCTGTATATCCCCCCTACCTTTTCACAACACAACTGATTGGCTCAAACGCATTAAGAAGGAAAGGAACTCCACAAATTAACTTTTAAGAAGGCACACCTGTTAATTGAAATGCATTCCAGGTGACTACCTCATGAAGCTGGTTGAGAGAATGCCAAGAGTGTGCAAAGCTGTCATGTTTTTTTTTCACCTTTATTTAACCAGGTAAGCTAAGCAAAGCTGTCATCAAGGCAAAGGGTGGCTATTTGAAGAATCTCAAATATAACATATATTTTGATTTGTTTAACACTTTTTTGGTTACTACATGATTCCATATGTGTTATTTCATAGTTTTGATGTCTTCACTCTTATTCTACAATGTAGAAAATAGTAAAAAAATAAGAAAAACCCTTGAATGAGTAGGTGTTCTAAAACTTTTGACCGGTAGTGTATATATATATATATATAAAAGAAAAATAAAGTGAAACAATAAAAAATAATAACTCTGTGTGATATAAACTATGATCACAGTTAGAACATCTTTGCTATGATCCAATGCGGAGAAAGTGTCTTTTTTTTTTTACATTTGAGTTGGGGCCGGGGCTAAAGTCAAAGGGCGAATATGATTGGACCACAGGTCAAACGTGCTACGGTGGTTGGATCAAGGTAATCGAGACAATCGCGCATCCCCATTGGTGGCTTTTAGTGGCTTTTAGCTAATCGAGACAAGCTAGACATCTGATTGGCTGACAGTATTGTCAGTCATTTCAAAAGACAATACTTAATGTAGACCATCGACAGAGAAGGATGTGCTCCAAAAGCGAAAAAAATAAGTCAGACATCTGTGTCCCAAGGAAAGCCAGCATTTCAAGGCAAGATGTCAAAACTGGCACGTCCCAATCCCCATTCAATTTAAAATGCTGCGTTTTACGGTGCCTTCATTTGGTTGATTTTTAAGGTAGCATCGATGTATTTTTCACCGGGGAGGCTATCTGATAACACCTTACGACGTAGCGAAAAATCAACAAAGAATAAACCCTTCTGAATTAATGGCAGACAGAAGTCCCAGCTTGGATAAAAAAAATTACAGAGGAATAAGGAATAACTTTGTGAAATGTAAAATCAACTTATTTCTGGTTGTTTATCGAAGTTAACTGGCTAAGAGACAATTAATGCTTGATTCGAAAATGTGGTCGGAGACTCCGTATGGAGGGTGTGAGGCACGCAGAGGCCAAATTGAGCTCTGTACCGCATCACTGATCGCCTCCCAAATTTTGTAACAATGCGGAGAGCTCCATATAGCTCCGCATTGACATGGTTGTTTGACGGTAGGTGGGGGCTGGAGGTCCTGTATAAACACAAACTCACTTCCTTCCCAACTTCTTTACACAACAGCTCTGCGCTGCTCGGCGAAGCGCCAGAAGTACGAATGCCCTGATTTCTACAGAGGCCGCATCGCTGTAAATGGCCGTGCAGCACCTTCAACTCATTGATCCTGCTTTGTAGTATTACCCCTCTGGACTAAACAACACGATAGAATTGCAGACGGGTGTGTTAATACATTTGTGACTATTAAAACGTGAGCAATGGGGACAGCTCCTTTCTCTTGAGGGTCTAGATGGGATACGGCTTATGTCGAATTGATGTCAGAAGTTGAAAATGTTTGCATTTTAGCTAACCACGACCTAATTTTATTACATTATTTTTTTATTTTTTTAATACTGGCCCCGCATGGGAATCGAACCCACAACCCTGGCGTTGCTCTACCAACTGAGCTACATCCCTTATACTTCTAACGTGCTACGCTAATTCTCCTAACCTGCTGCATAAGTTATAACCTGCTATGAAAAATTAAAATTCGGACATACGCTCTTTAGCCCCTGAGGACCAGAACAGGACTCATTCCTTTCTTCATTAGATGTGAGATTCAACTGGTTTCTTGTGTTTTACATTATCCCCCTATTAAGCTCTATTCGTTTCCCTGCCCTATACCATGTCTCTGTGTGTGAGTTTGGCAGATTGAGATTTAGTGTACAATCAAATTGTTTTTATTGTCACATAGGTGTAGTGAAATGCGTTGTTTTACAGGGTCAGCCGTAGTAGTACGGCACCCCTGGAGCAAATTAGGCTTAAGTGCCTTGCTCAAAGGCACAAAGACAGATCTTTCACCTTCTCGACTTGGGTATTCGAACCCGCAACCTTTTGATTACGGACGCAACGCTCTAACTGCTAGGCTTCCTGCCAAAAAAAGCACCAAATTCATCCAAATGTAGAATGTTAATGTAGAGGAACATTTGGTACCGCATTTGGTACTGAGCACGCCCTCGTTCTCATCGACGGGGCTGTAGCGGAACAGGTTGAGAGCTTCAAGTTCCTTGGTGTCCACATCACCAACAAATCTATCATGGTCCAAACACACCAAGACAGTCGTGAAGAGGGCACGACAAAGCCTATTCCCCCTCAGGAGACTGAAAAGATTTGGCATGGGTCCTCAGATCCTCAAAAGGTTATACAGCTGCACCATCAAGAGCATCCTGACTGGTTGCATCACCACCTGGTATGGCAACTGGTCGGCCTCTGGACCACAAGGCACTACAGAGGGTAGTGCGTACGGCCCAGTACATCACTGGGGCCAAGCTTCCTGCCATCCAGGAGCTCTATAACAGGCGGTGTCAGAGGAAGGCCCTAAAAATTGTCAAAGACTCCAGCCACCCTAGTCATGGACTGTTCTCTCTGCTACCGCACGGCAGGCGGTACCGGAGCGCCAAGTCTAGGTCCAAAAGGCTTCTTAACAGCTTCTACCCCCAAGCCATAAGACTCCTGAACTGCTAATCATGGCTACCCAGACTATTTGTAGAGTGAGTGGCATGAGGTGTGGCCTTCTGTCTGGCTGTGAATTGGCTAGATGTGATATGTAAATCACCAATCGTCTCACAGCATGAGCAGGTAAGGCTCCATAGCTCAGTGGTTAGAGCACTGGTCTTGTAAACCAGGGGTCGCGAGTTCAATTCTCGCTGGAGCCTTGACTAAAGGCCCACACGTTTTGATCCAGGTCACAAGCCTGGCTTGTGTTCAATTCTGCTCTCCATAAGATCCTGTATACCTTGTGAAGAATAACCGTGGTGTCTTGTGTCAACAGAACAGCCAGCACTGAAATGAAATATCTGTTTAGCTGTTTTTATTCATATGTTACCAATGACCATTATCATTGCAAACTCTCATGAAAACACCCAGAAGAACATCTATAGTTATAATAAACAATTTTAAGAGAGTTACTGGTTTTCATGGCTAAAAGCTGGAATCCTTCATTGGTGAAACTGCCACATCCGTTAGGGATATTACAACAAGAAATCATTTGCTGTAAACAATGAACACTGTTTTTTTTCTCCTCTGACATCATTGAAGGCGTGATAGGACATCAGAATATGCACTGCACATTGTTTTGGCCCACGCTGCCAAGAGCTCCTCCTCTTTTCATCTACAAAACAATAACAAAGGCGCTGGGATGAAAAGTGGCTTTAAGACATGGCTCCCACAATCTCTCCTCCCTCTCTTTCTGGTTCTCTCTCGCTCATTCTCTCTCAAACTCTCTCTCCCACCCTCTCTTTTTTTCTGGTTCTCCCCTCCCCCCTCTCTCTGATGTCACTATACTATTCTGGTCGATTTGGACATGATCTCTATTGAAGTCAATCTGTCAGTCAGCGCGTGACTTCTTCGATGAGTAGTCGAGTGTTCGAGGAGAGTGTCAATTAGTTAGTAGACAAACAGAAGAGTATCCTCCCCTTCTCAATAGCCTCTTTCAGCTGAGGAAGGAAGCATGAGAGATAATAAAAATAATATAAGAGAGTGTTATAATGAGTGTTCTACCCGAGTCCCCGTTTTTGAATCAGCTGTTGTATTGTCGGAGGAGAAAAGCATGCACCTGTTTAAAAACAATATGCTACTTATCGTTTTATCTAGAAAATGTGTAGCACAACTGGCTAAATATCTTTTTACTACTTTTTTTGTGTTGTGACTGGAGCCCTCTAGCTGTAAAATGAAGCAACAGCAGAGGGCCTAATTTGCAGTAAGCCTAGGCTAATAACCTGGATCTTGATTGGACCTGTTCATTTACTTATATCGTGTCTCCTAGAGATTTAAATGGTTAGAAGAGGAGCTTACTGCTCTCTATCTCTCTGTCTCTATCTCTCTCTCTCTCTCTCCTCTCTCTCTCTCTCTCTCTCTCTCTCTCTCTCTCTCTCTCTCTCTCTCTCTCTCTCTCTCTCTCTCTCTCTCTCTCTCTCTCTCTCTCTCTCTCTCTCTCTCTCTCTCCTCTCTCTCTCTATCTCTCTCTCTCTCTCTCTCTCTCTCTCTCTCTGTCTCTCTCTCTCTCTCTCTCTCTCTCTCTCTCTCTCTCTCTCTCTATCTCTCTCTCTCTCTCTCTCTCTGTCTCTCTCTCTCTCTCTCTCTCTCTCTCTCTCTCTCTCTCTCTCTCTCTCTCTCTCTCTCTCTCTCTCTCTCTCTCTCTCTCTCTCTCTCTCTCTCTCTCTCTCTCTCTCTCTCTCTAATCTTGTGGGATTAACGTGCGGTCGAGCATCAGGCATGTTCAAGGGAGAGAAGGAAGACACTGGCGACGGAAGAGAAGGAAGAGAGACAGATCGTTGAAGGAGAGAGAGACGGTGTTGAGTTGAACCTCAGAAAACACGGTGAATAACAGGAGAATAAAACGAGCTGAGGATCTACCTACCTGAACAAGGTGCTCCATATTGAAAAGGCACCTGTCATCTTCGGTAAGCTTTAATGTCGTCAAATATTGCAGACAAGTCTTGTTAACTGCAATGGCAATGGAACTAATTAATGAATACAAAAAGGCCCATAGTGTGAATCCTGCAATTGACTTGACTTTTAAAATTACTTTTATTTGAGATGTCTTTGTTGTTTTTGTACATTTGACTTGCGTGTGAAAGCCCCAAAAAAAGGCAGGAGGGAGGGAGGGAGGGAGGGAGGGAGGGAGGGAGGGAGGGAGGGAGAGAGGGAGGGAGGGAGGGAGGGAGGGAGGGAGGGAGGGAGGGAGGGAGGGAGAGGAGGGAGAGAGGGAGGGAGGGAGGGAGGGAGGGAGGGAGGGAGGGAGGGAGGGAGAGAGGGAGAGAGGGAGAGAGGGAGGGAGGGAGGGAGGGAGGGAGGGAGGGAGGGAGGGAGAGGGGATGAAGGGCTAGGATAGATAAGCCAGGAGTAAGCCTCTTTCAGGCCACTTCTAGCCTCATGGATCACTCAGTCAGTTCTATCTGAAGTGTTTAATATTCTGTGTTTGACTGATGCGCTCCCCTGCCTATATCATCTATGGTCACCTAGCTACTGATATCTATAGACCAGAGTTGGTCCAATGCGGTTTCTGCATTATGACTTATTTACATGACACTACACCATTCTATGGCAGCCATGTTATTAGTGCCCCGTTAACAAATAATGCTATGTAACTGAATGTCTAGAATTAGAACAATATTCAACATTCTAAAAGTTGTCCCAACTCTATAAACACATGACTCCGCTATGGTTAGTTTTACTGTTTGTAGAGTCCAGACGGTGATCTTTTTTGCACGCAGGTTATAGGGCGTGACCTGGCTGTCTGCGTCTCTGTCTGCGTCACGATACTCACACACACACACACACACACACACACACACACACACACACACACACACACACACACACACACACACACATACTGCCGATTCCATGCTGTGAGCCCTAGATAGGTGTCATCCCTCAGCTGTCACATATTTGTTTGTGTTTAAAGAGCTTAAATGTGGGGGCATATACACACACACTATGGGGCCGATCAGGCCTGCCTTAGTTGTTGTGCCAGGGGCATGGTGGTGAGAGCCAGTAAGCTTCAGATGCCGGGCTAAGCTCTGGACCTGTGGGGTCCAGGGCCCAGATTCACAAAACCTTCTTAAGAAGAAATGTCTTAACTGCCATTTTATTTGCAAATGATGGTGGAAAATAAGTATTTGGTCACCTACAAACAAGCAAGATTTCTGGCTCTCACAGACCTGTAACTTCTTCTTTAAGAGGCTCCTCTGTCCTCCACTCGTTACCTGTATTAATGGCACCTGTTTGAACTTGTTATCAGTATAAAAGACACCTGTCCACAACCTCAAACAGTCACACTCCAAACTCCACTATGGCCAAGACCAAAGAGCTGTCAAAGGACACCAGAAACAAAATTGTAGACCTGCACCAGGCTGGGAAGACTGAATCTGCAATAGGTAAGCAGCTTGGGTTGAAGAAATCAACTGTGGGAGCAATTATTAGGAAATGGAAGACATACAAGACCACTGATAATCTCCCTCGATCTGGGGCTCCACGCAAGATCTCACCCCATGGGGTCAAAATGATCACAAGAACGGTGAGCAAAAATCCCAGAACCACACGGGGGGACCTAGTGAATGACCTGCAGAGAGCTGGGACCAAAGTAACAAAGCCTACCATCAGTAACACACTACGCCGCCAGGGACTCAAATCCTGCAGTGCAAGACGTGTCCCCCTGCTTAAGCCAGTACATGTCCAGGCCCGTCTGAAGTTTGCTAGAGTGCATTTGGATGATCCAGAAGAGGATTGGGAGAATGTCATATGGTCAGATGAAACCAAAATATAACTTTTTGGTAAAAAAACTCAACTCGTCGTGTTTGGAGGACAAAGAATGCTGAGTTGCATCCAAAGAACACCATACCTACTGTGAAGCATGGGGGTGGAAAGATCATGCTTTGGGGCTGTTTTTCTGCAAAGGGACCAGGACGACTGATCCGTGTAAAGGAAAGAATGAATGGGGCCATGTATCGTGAGATTTTGAGTGAAAACCTCCTTCCATCAGCAAGGGCATTGAAGATGAAACGTGGCTGGGTCTTTCAGCATGACAATGATCCCAAACACACCGCCCGGGCAACGAAGGAGTGGCTTCGTAAGAAGCATTTCAAGGTCCTGGAGTGGCCTAGCCAGTCTCCAGATCTCAACCCCATAGAAAATCTTTGGAGGGAGTTGAAAGTCTGTGTTGCCCAGCGACAGCCCCAAAACATCACTGCTCTAGAGGAGATCTGCATGGAGGAATGGGCCAAAATACCAGCAACAGTGTGTGAAAACCTTGTGAAGATTTACAGAAAACGTTTGACCTGTGTCATTGCCAACAAAGGGTATATAACAAAGTATTGAGAAACTTTTGTTATTGACTAAATACTTATTTTCCACCATCATTTGCAAATTAATTAATTAAAAATCCTACAATGTGATTTTCTGGATTTTTTTTTCTCATTTTGTCTGTCATAGTTGACGTGTACCTATGATGAAAATTACAGGCCTCTCTCATCTTTTTAAGTGGGAGAACTTGCACAATTGGTGGCTGACTAAATACTTTTTTTCCCCACTGTAGATCCTTATGTTGAACTCAGGGCATTGAGAAAATAAGCTAATGAAAGCAATTGATCATGTTTAATTCACTCACAAACTTAATCTGAAAGTTTCAGTATTGATTATTTTAAACCCAATAACATATTTTAGAACAGTAATCTCGGTAAGAAATATGCTAACGTGATTGCCATTGCTAGCTACAGAGCTAGCTAGATCGGTTGCCTAGCAGCAATCATCTTAAGTGCATAGATAGTTAAGAAGTTTGTAAGAAGATATTTGAGAGTTTGTAGGAAAATTATGAAATCTTAAGATGTTTTTGAGGAATTGCACTTAGGAACTATCTTAAGAAGCTTCTTAAGTTTTTGCATAAGAAGTGTTTTGTGAATCTGTGTGTCCAGTGTGTGTGTGTGTCTAAATGCCTCACCTCCTTCCCTCTCTCCACCTATATAGACCAACCATCACCATCGTCATCACCATGTCTAAGGACCAGTCTCTAAATGCCTCCCCTCCATCCTTCCCTCTCTCATCCCTCAATCTTTCTCTCTTCAGATCATGTCTAAGGACCAGTGTGAATCCGTAGCGGTGAGCGTCGAGTCCCTTTTAACCGACGCAGTTAAGATGCAGTCCCAGTGTCGGGAGCGTAGTGAGCAGCTAGCTATGGCCGCCGCGGCACTGAGGGAGGAGTCGGCGTGCTTGAGAGAACAGGTGAGGTGTTGATTGATTTGTGGATGGATGGAAGGATAGATATTTAGATAGGTAGACAGATTTACCAACTGATCGACTGACTGATAGATGATTGGTTGGTTTGTTTATTGATTGATTGATTGATTGATTTAACAGTGTCAAGCCACCCAGCTGGATATGGCCCGGATGAGAAGACAGCTAGAAGAACTGCTGGATACCAAGGCTCAGATGGAGGCCAGTGATAGAATGCACCGCAAACTCAGCAAGACACTCTGAATGAAAGAGAAGGAAGGGGGGAGAGAAAGGAAAGGGTGGACCGGGATGGAGGGCGAGGAAAGGGAGAGAGAGAAGGAGAGAGAGAAGAGAAGAACAGCTGGATACCAAGGCTGCGATGGAGGCCCGGGGTGAACACACACACTTCTGATATGGAAATAAGACTTTGCAGTTAAATAAATAATTATTTTAACAACATACACTGTCTCCTGTTCTCTAACCCTAACCCTATTTATCTCCCATCATGGTACACTACATGACCAAAAGTATGTGGACAACATCTCATTCCAAAATCATGGGCATTAATATGGAGTTGGTCCCCCCCTTCGCTGCTATAACAGCCCCCACTCTTCTGGGAAGGCTTTCCACTAGATGTTGGAACATTGCTGCGGGGACTTGCTTCCATTCAGCCACAAGAGCCATTAGTGATGTCGGGCACTGATGTTGGGCGATTAGGCCTGGCTAGCAGTCTGTGTTCGAATTCATCCCAAAGGTGTTCGATGGGGTTAGGTCAGCGCTCTGTGCAGGCCAGTCAAGTTCTTCCACAGTGACCTCGACAAACCATTTCTGTATGGACCTCGCTTTGTGCACGGGGGCATTGTCATGCTGAAACAGAAAAGGGCCTTCCCCAAACTGTTGCCACAAAGTTGGAAGCACATAATCGTAGCGTTAAGATTTCCCTTCACTGGAACTAAGGGGCCTAGCCCGAACCATGACCTGCTTTATGAGGTGCTACAAACCCATGGCAGGATTAAACAGATGGGTATTCAGATAAGATTTACTTGGGTCCCAGCCCATGTGGTAGTGGAGGGGAACGAGGCAGTAGATGAACAGGCTAAACAAGCACTTAGTAGTGGGGATGTTGAAGTTTCAATGAGCAAGGCAGAGGCAAAAAGACAGATATATACAGTGATGGTGCAGAGATGGCAGGAGCAGTGGAATAGATATAATAAGGGAACTCCCGAGTGGCGCAGTGGTCTAAGGCACTGCATCGCAGTGTTAGCTGTGCCACTAGAGATCCTGGTTCGAATCCAGGCTCTGTCGTAGCCGGCCGCGACCGGGAGACCCATGGGGCGGCGCACAATTGGCCCAGCGTCATCCAGGGTAGGGGAGGGAATGGCCGGCAGGGATGTAGCTCAGTTGGTAGAGCATGGCGTTTTCAACACCAGGGTTGTGGGTTCGATAAAATAATGTATGCACTAACTGTAAGTCGCTCTGGATAAGAGCGTCTGCTAAATGTAAAAGGGAAGGCATTTACTTCAAGTACAGAGGAAAGTCAGGGAGGGACAGAAGAGAGGAGGCTATTTTTACAAGATTAAGGGTGGGAGACAGCCAGTTGAATAAGACATTAAATGTGATAGGAAAGCATCCAACAGGAAAGTGTGATTATTGTCAGGAAACAGAGACCGTGGAGCATGTATTGCTACAGTGTGGTCAGTATCAAAGGGAAAGAGAGAGGATGAGATCTAGTATGAGGGAGAAGGGGATACAGGAAATTGGTTTAAAGAGTATATTGAGTAGAACGTCATTAGATATCATCTCAAATATTTTGTTATCTTTTTTAGAGCAACGGAGCTGGCAGGTAGGATTCTCTGGCCCACACTCCAGTACAGTAGGTGGCGGTAATGCGCCATAACGTTGGATGCCAACCGATGATAAACCCCACTGAAGAAGAAGAAGAACATGTTGAGCAATGAAATAAAGTAATTACTTTTCAAATAAGTTACGTTACACGTTATATTGGCTGACAATTTGTTAGCTACGCTATCCTTACGAACAGCATATCATGCTACAGCGGTATGTTAGCTAGTTACCTAACGTTAGTTGGCTACTAATACATCGAACTTGCCAGACAGTAGATTAACTATCTGCTATCTAACTAACTACCCAACGTTTATTGACTTGATTATTCACATCATTCTTAGCTAAGTGGTATAGTCGTTGTGCGTTTCAATGGACATTGTTAATTCTGGCTATCTAGTCCGATTTCAGAGCACTTTTCGCGCAGAATAACTGATGAATTTACGAACGCTCAACACCCGTTGAATATGGCCGGTGTCAGTAAACGTCAACAAAAAAATGCGTAATTAAATTGTTGCCAGCAGCACAGTTACAGTCACCAACCCTCTGGATAACATGAAAACAGCCTAACCAGCTCTGCTAGGGCGAGTAAAATGGTCAGAGTGAGGTGTTCTCTCATTTGTGTCTGGAAGTAGCTAGCCAACGTTATCCAGTTAGCTTGGGTGCTTGACTGCCGTTGAACGCTCGGATCAACCCTACTCCTCCGCCAGAGCGTCCAGTGCCAGTGTACGCTCTGAATTTACGAACGGACAATCTGACAACGCGCTGGATTTACGAGCGCTCAGCTGGCGCTCCAGATTGAATTTACGAACACACCCGAACTCGTAAAACGTCTAGCTAGTCATTTGTTATGCTAACAAGCTAGCAAAAGGTTGCATAGCAACAGCATCAACTTCCGGTAGACAGGCGAAGCTAGTACGCTCAACTGAAACGATACCGTTCGTTTACAGTATACTAAAATGAATTTATAGTATGTAGTATACAGTATGGGTATTCGAACACAGCCAGAGACATCTGGCTGGCCTACAGTAGTCTAGCGTTGAAAAGAAACACTAGGAGGACATCTGGCTGGCCTACAGTAGTCTAGCGTTGAAAAGAAACACTAGGAGGACATCTGGCTGGCCTACAGTAGCCTATCTGTCATTTCGTAGAGATTAGCCAGTTAGTCAAACTGGCATCTCTGGATCCTGTCTTCCATCTGTGCTCTCTCCTTTCTGCTCTGGTTCTATCACGTCTCTCTCCCCCTCCCTCTCAACCTCCTCTCTCCCTCCGCAGCTGTCTACACAGTATGGTTCCCAATCTGCCCAGTCAAACTCCTGGTGTGTGTTAGTGCAGTGCTGGAACAAAAGCCTGCACCTCCTTGAACTCTACAGCAGTACTGTTGCCCAACCCATGCAGTAACATTCTATAGAACGAAAAGGAAAGACTGACACACAAATGCATCTTTATTGGTCGATAACTGTTTTATAAAATTCTGTAAAAAGAGAAACAATAATTCATTCAAATCAAAATACACATTTTTGCTTTTCAATATTCATAAAATAAAAAAGTACAAATAATTGCAGGCAGAAAGGGAATGCAGTAACAAAACGGTTTCTTAGTTTCTTAGTAGTCAGGAAGGCATTTTAAAGTGTGTGTTTGCGTAGGACAGTGTGACATTGCTGAATGCTGACTGTGGTGCAGTAGCCTTGGTTTGGGCTGTGGTCCTGAATGGGACACACACACACAGATATTATCTGAGACAATTGATGTTCCTGTCAGCCAGTCACACACTTCTCTACACACACACACACACCTCTCTCCCTAAATACAGAAAGAGAAAATACTGCGGATGGAGGGACCACAGAGAAACGTATAATAACAGCTTTTAGCAAAAGGTAAATGACTTGTTCTCAGTGAAACTGTTTCAAAACAAGGTGAAAGCTACAGTGACACTACATGTTACCATATGTGTAATATCCTTTATTCCAGTGCAGAGAGAGATAGTTAGACCATCTGTGCTTCACTGGGCTGCAGTACTCAAACTGAAGTACACATATACACCGACCCCAGGAACAGTTGTAGAAGTGTGACTGTGTGTGAGAGGACCCTCTCTCTCTCTCTCTCTCTCTCTCTGTAATGATGTCATGTCATAGTATTGTGTGGACCAGGGAAGAGTTAGGGGATAATTGACTTGGGTCCACTGAGTCTATATTCCTTATGTCAAAGGAGATTACTGATGTTTAGGATAGCATGATGGACGGACAGGATATATGACTTGGGGTAAAGAGTAATAACATAAAAGAATGGGAGTGCTCATTGACGATGGCCAGAGGTATGTGAAAGGAAGGATAACCAAGAGTATAAAAGCTGTGAGATTTGTGTGTGTGGGCAGTTCAAGTGACAAAGAGCAGAGCTATGTCCGTTTGTTAGATGAACCCACGGGTGTTCGTGATCCAATAAAAAATTAAATCTCCACAGAATGTCTAAGTAAATTCTTGCATCTTGAACTTCTCAATACCAGAAACTCATCATAACACTCTCTCTCTCTGGAAACACACACTCTCCCTGGAAACACACATACAGGGTAAGGTTCATTCATTCTCTAACAGGTCAGACAGTGAGGAGTACGTGTGTGTGTGTGTGTGTCCATGTGTGTGTCTGCCTTTGTGTGTGTTTGAGCGTGTGTCTCTGTGGTGTGTGTCTCGCCAACAGGTCGTACGGTGAGACGGTTATGAGTCACTGCTGGCCAGGTGTTGGAAAAAAGGTTCTGTCTCAGAGGACGTAGAGGCGACCGCCATCATTCCGAAATCTGACCCGTAACCGCTCTGGATCACCACCAGCATGCCAATCAGAATCCATAAAAATAAGTTCACCCACACCGCCGTCTGGAGAGAGAAGGAGAGGAATGAGTGAGAGAAGAAGAAAAGGAAGGAGGGAGAGAAGAAGAAGTGGAAGGAGGGAGAGAAGAAGAAGGAGGGAGAGAAGAAGAAGAGGAAGGAGGGAGAGAAGAAGAGGAAGGAGGGAGGGAGAGAAGAATAGGAGGAAGGAGGGAGAGAAGAAGAGGAAGGAGGGAGAGAAGAAGAAGGAGGGAGAGAAGAAGAAGAGGAAGGAGGGAGAGAAGAAGAGGAAGGAGGGAGGGAGAGAAGAATAGGAGGAAGGAGGGAGAGAAGAAGAGGAAGGAGGGAGAGAAGAAGAAGAGGAAGGAGGGAGAGAAGAAGAAGGAGAGTATAAGTAAATAATAGTCCCTGTTAATGAGACCTGACGTCCGATAACTTTCTGTTAATACTGACCTCAGCCCTGTATAGTCCAGTGTAGAACTGTCTGTGTGTTAATACTGACCTCAGCCCTGTATAGTCCAGTGTAGAACTGTCTGTGTGTTAATACTGACCTCAGCCCTGTATAGTCCAGTGTAGAACTGTCTGTGTTTAAATACTGACCTCAGCGTTGTATAGTCCAGTGTAGAACTGTCTGTGTGTTAATACTGACCCCAGCGTTGTATAGTCCAGTGTAGAACTGTCTGTGTGTTAATGCTGACCTCAGCCCTTAATAGTCCAGTGTAGAACTGTCTGTGTTTTAATACTGACCCCAGCCCTGTATAGTCCAGTGTAGAACTGTCTGTGTGTTAATGCTGACCTCAGCCCTGTATAGTCCAGTGTAGAACTGTCTGTGTGTTAATACTGACCTCAGCCCTGTATAGTCCAGTGTAGAACTGTCTGTGTTTTAATACTGACCCCAGCCCTTAATAGTCCAGTGTAGAACTGTCTGTGTGTTAATACTGACCTCAGCCCTTAATAGTCCAGTGTAGAACTGTCTGTGTGTTAATGCTGACCTCAGCCCTGTATAGTCCAGTGTAGAACTGTCTGTGTGTTAATGCTGACCTCAGCCCTGTATAGTCCAGTGTAGAACTGTCTGTGTGTTAATGCTGACCTCAGCCCTGTATAGTCCAGTGTAGAACTGTCTGTGTGTTAATACTGACCCCAGCCCTGTATAGTCCAGTGTAGAACTGTCTGTGTTTTAATACTGACCCCAGCCCTTAATAGTCCAGTGTAGAACTGTCTGTGTTTTAATACTGACCCCAGCCCTGTATAGTCCAGTGTAGAACTGTCTGTGTTTTAATACTGACCCCAGCCCTGTATAGTCCAGTGTAGAACTGTCTGTGTGTTAATACTGACCCCAGCCCTGTATAGTCCAGTGTAGAACTGTCTGTGTGTTAATACTGACCCCAGCCCTTAATAGTCCAGTGTAGAACTGTGTTCCAGTGTAAGGACTGATCCAGGTCCTAGACTGAGCCTCTTCACATCTAGATGGATGGAGGGAGGAAATCAGGAATTCATTCATTTTCTATAGGAATGTTTACAAACATCTAGATTTACAAACTACTGGCCACACAATTCAGAAAACATGACATCTAAAGAAAAGAGGAGTCTATATTACCTCATTACTACCTGGTACCCCTGCACATTGACTCAGTACTGCTACCCCTTGTATATAGCCTCATTACTACCTGGTACCCCTGCACATTGACTCAGTACTGGTACTCCTTGTATATAGCCTCATTACTACCTGGTACCCCTGCACATTGACTCAGTACTGCTACTCCTTGTATATAGCCTCATTACTACCTGGTACCCCTGCACATTGACTCAGTACTGGTACTCCTTGTATATAGCCTCATTACTACCTGGTACCCCTGCACATTGACTCAGTAATGCTACTCCTTGTATATAGCCTCATTACTACCTGGTACCCCTGCACATTGACTCAGTACTGCTACTCCTTGTATATAGCCTCATTACTACCTGGTACCCCTGCACATTGACTCAGAACCAGTACTCCTTGTATATAGCCACATTACTACCTGGTACCCCTGCACATTGACTCAGTACTGCTACCCCTTGTATATAGCCTCGTTACTACCTGGTACCCCTGCACATTGACTCAGTACTGGTACTCCTTGTATATAGCCTCGTTACTACCTGGTACCCCTGCACATTGACTCAGTACTGCTACTCCTTGTATATAGCCTCATTACTACCTGGTACCCCTGCACATTGACTCAGTACTGCTACTCCTTGTATATAGCCTCATTACTACCTGGTACTCCTGCACATTGACTCAGTACTGCTACTCCTTGTATATAGCCTCATTACTACCTGGTACCCCTGCACATTGACTCAGTACTGCTACTCCTTGTATATAGCCTCATTACTACCTGGTACCCCTGCACATTGACTCAGTACTGCTACTCCTTGTATATAGCCTCATTACTACCTGGTACCCCTGCACATTGACTCAGTACTGCTACCCCTTGTATATAGCCTCATTACTACCTGGTACCCCTGCACATTGACTCAGTACTGCTACCCCTTGTATATAGCCTCATTACTACCTGGTACCCCTGCACATTGACTCAGTACTGCTACCCCTTGTATATAGCCTCATTACTACCTGGTACCCCTGCACATTGACTCAGTACTGCTACCCCTTGTATATAGCCTCATTACTACCTGGTACCCCTGCACATTGACTCAGTACTGCTACCCCTTGTATATAGCCTCATTACTACCTGGTACCCCTGCACATTGACTCAGTACTGCTACCCCTTGTATATAGCCTCATTACTACCTGGTACCCCTGCACATTGACTCAGTACTGCTACCCCTTGTATATAGCCTCATTACTACCTGGTACCCCTGCACATTGACTCAGTACTGCTACTCCTTGTATATAGCCTCATTACTACCTGGTACCCCTGCACATTGACTCAGTACTGCTACCCCTTGTATATAGCCTCATTACTACCTGGTACCCCTGCACATTGACTCAGTACTGCTACTCCTTGTATATAGCCTCATTACTACCTGGTACCCCTGCACATTGACTCAGTACTGCTACTCCTTGTATATAGCCTCATTACTACCTGGTACCCCTGCACATTGACTCAGTACTGCTACCCCTTGTATATAGCCTCATTACTACCTGGTACCCCTGCACATTGACTCAGTACTGCTACTCCTTGTATATAGCCTCATTACTACCTGGTACCCCTGCACATTGACTCAGTACTGCTACTCCTTGTATATAGCCTCATTACTACCTGGTACCCCTGCACATTGACTCAGTAATGCTACTCCTTGTATATAGCCTCATTACTACCTGGTACCCCTGCACATTGACTCAGTAATGCTACTCCTTGTATATAGCCTCATTACTACCTGGTACCCCTGCACATTGACTCAGTAATGCTACTCCTTGTATATAGCCTCGTTACTACCTGGTACCGCTGCACATTGACCCAGTACTGCTACTCCTTGTATATAGCCTCGTTATTGTATTGTGTTACTATTTCCTATTTTTCTTACTTTTTAACTCTGCATTGTTGGGAAAAGGCTTGTAATTAAGTTTCACAGTAAAGTTGAGAAATAACAGATTTGATTTATTTTGGGATTCGACTCTACTCGTATCGGTAGGAGTAATCACACATTTGATATGAAGAAAAGCTACTGCCGAAGTTTAGCTAGATGTGTATCGTACCTGGTGATGTTGGGGACAGTGTGTAGGACAGAGTCACACAGAGAGTCTCTTCCCATCTTCAACACACACCCCGTCACCAGGAGGAAGAAGAGGAACACGCCACACAACACCAGGGTCACGTTCAGCCCCAGACGTGTTCTGGAAACACACACACACAGGTTAGATAGACATCGCGAAATGTTGCATTATGCATAGAATGTTTTCAAAATGTAAACATATTGGCATGACACACACACACACACGGTCAGATTCAGTCATATGTCATGAGGTTAAGTTACATTGCTGATCTCACAACGTCTCGGCATGACATGCATCCCCCCCCCCAGAAAGTCTCATAGGACATACAATAAGTTGTGTCACACCTATCATTGAGTCATGTAAAATAACGTATGTACACACACACACACACACACACACACACACACACACACACAACCCCGTCCCCCCTCCATACACATACACGCAATCCCCCCCGACACACACAAACCCCCCTCCCCCATACACACTCACCTGTTACAGTCTTGAGTGTGGAAGCATGTACATATCCAGTACAGTGATATAAAGAAACTGAACAATGCTACACACACTGAGATAGAAAATACAAAGTAACAGAGAGAGGGTGCGCTGGAGGTCTGGACCAATATGGAGTGCGACGGCAAGATGTAGTTCACCGTTCCATACAGCATACAGAGACCCCCGAAACTAAACTGGAGAGAGAGCATCAGCGTTTGTCAAGTTCAAGTTTATTAGCAGTCAAAAGTTCAAAACAAACTGAAATCTTTGGGTATAAATGGCCACACACACTGGCCCAACTTTCTCTCTCTGGCCTCTCACTCGTCTGACTCTAATAACGTGCACAGTTTATAATTTGGACACGAAGAGACTGCGGCCAGGTCACATAATAAAAAGACTGTATCAAGCTTGTGGATTTTAGTTCCACATTACTATAGTTCAGTGATGGGCGTCTTTAATGGGGGTGGGGGCCACAAAAAAAATGTGAAATCATCATTAAGTTTTAATATGATATCTGAGTGAGACTAACAAAATCAATGGGGGCCCCCCCCTGCCGGTAAATCAATGGGGGCCCCCCCCTGCCGGTAAATCAATGGGGCCCCCCCCTGCCGGTAAATCAATGGGGCCCCCCCCTGCCGGTAAATCAATGGGGGCCCCCCCCTGCCGGTAATTCGACCATGATAATTAGTTTAGATAGCTGGCCGTAAACTAATTTAGCGATCTAAAAAAATTCAGCTGACATGGCTAATTGACTGACATAACAAGAGGAAAACTGCTGATGCACAACCAAATTTCGAAACTGCACCTCGTGTATTCTACTATTCTAACTCTCAACGGTAAGTTGAGTTCCCAAATAAATAAATTCCACTGCCACAGTCAAAATTGCCTACAAAAATGTGCTTTCTAGTCTTAATTTAAATAATATGCCATTTAGCAGACGCTTTTATCCAAAGCGACTTATAGTCATGCATGCATACATTTTTCTGTATGGGTGGTCCCGGGGATCGAACCCACTACCTTGGCGTTTCAAGCGCCGTGCTCTACCAGTTGAGCTACAGAGGACCACAAGGTTGGCATAAGGTTAGCAGTGGGGTTAAAGACACATTTCACAGATGCTCTTTCACTGTACATGTCCATTAATGTTATTAACATATAATGTGTAAAAAGAAAAAACTTGAATTTCCTCACTACACACAAATACGACAGCTTCTGCATCTCAGCAGTAGAAACAGGCCATCTACATTTCCTGGTTGTAAGCAAATAAAAAATATCCAGAATGCATAGCGATTTCAGGATGTAGTACACCCCCTGTCGAGGTGGATCCATTTGAGAATGGTTGTCAGCAGGTAGCTAACGTTACTAACTGGACCAGCAACTCATTCATAGAAAAATCAGCTTGCGAAGAACCATTTATTTTTGTGTAGACAACAACTGTTAAGTTTAGTCATGGTGTAGTGCTCAGTACCTGGATGTGCAAACTACAGAGGTAAGCAGAGGTAACGCTGAGCAGAGGTAACGCACAACGTAGCTAACTTAGATATCGAACTACATTTACGTCATTTAGCAGACGCTCTTATCCAGAGCGACTTACAAATAGGTGCATTCACCTTATAGCCAGTGGGATAACCACTTTACAAAAAAAAATTTTTTTGGGGGGGGATGTAGAAGGATTACTTTATCCTAACCCAAGTATTCCTTAAAGAGGTGGGGTTTCAAATGTCTCCGGAAGGTGGTGAGTGACTCCGCTGTCCTGGCGTCGTGAGGTAGCTTGTTCCACCATTGGGGTGCCAGAGCAGCGAACAGTTTTGACTGGGCTGAGCGGGAACTATGCTTCCGCAGAGGTAGGGGAGCCAGCAGGCCAGAGGTGGATGAACGCAGTGCCCTCGTTTGGGTGTGAAGGTACGGAGGTGCCGTTCCCCTCACAGCTCCGTAGGCAAGCACCATGGTCTTGTAGCAGATGCGAGCTTCAACTGGAAGCCAGTGGAGTGTGCGGAGGAGCGGGGTGACGTGAGAGAACTTGGGAAGGTTGAACACCAGACGGGCTGCAGCATTCTGGATGAGTTGTAGGGGTTTAATGGCACAGGCAGGGAGCCCGGCCAACAGCGAGTTGCAGTAATCCAGACGGGAGATGACAAGTGCCTGGATTAGGACCTGTGCCGCTTCCTGTGTAAGGCAGGGTCGTACTCTCCGAATGTTGTAGAGCATGAACCTACAGGATCGGGTCACCGCCTTGATGTTAGCGGAGAACGACAGGGTGTTGTCCAGGGTCACGCCAAGGCTCTTCGCACTCTGGGAGGAGGACACAACGGAGTTGTCAACCGTGATGGCGAGATCATGGAACGGGCAGTCCTTCCCCGGGAGGAAGAGCAGCTCCGTCTTGCCGAGGTTCAGCTTGAGGTGGTGATCCGTCATCCATACTGATGTCTGCCAGACATGCAGAGATGCGATTCGCCACCTGGTTATCAGAAGAGGGAAAGGAGAAGATTAGTTGTGTGTCGTCAGCGTAGCAATGATAGGAGAGGCCATGTGAGGATATGACAGAGCCAAGTGACTTGGTGTATAGCGAGAATAGGAGAGGGCCTAGAACTGAGCCCTAGGGGACACCAGTGGTGAGAGCACGTGGTGCGGAGACAGCTTCTCGCCACGCCACTTGGTAGGAGCGACCGGTCAGGTAGGACGCAATCCAAGAGTGAGCCGCGCCGGAGATGCCCAGCTCGGAGAGGGTGGAGAGGAGGATCTGATGGTTCACAGTATCAAAGGCAGCAGACATGTCTAGAAGGACAAGAGCAGAGGAGAGAGAGTTAGCTTTAGCAGTGCGGAGAGCCTCTGTGACACAGAGAAGAGCAGTCTCAGTTGAATGACCAGTCTTGAAACCTGACTGGTTTGGATCAAGAAGGTCATTCTGAGAGAGATAGCAAGAGAGTTGGCTAAAGACGGCACGCTCAATAGTTTTGGAGAGAAAAGAAAGAAGGGATACTGGTCTGTAGTTGTTGACATCGGAGGGATCGAGTGTTGGTTTTTTGAGAAGGGGTGCAACTCTCGCTCTCTTGAAGACGGAAGGGACATAGCCAGCGGTCAAGGATGAGTTGATCAGCGAGGTGAGGTAAGGGAGAAGGTCACCGGAGATGGTCTGGAGAAGAGAGGAGGGGATAGGGTCAAGCGGGCAGGTTGTTGGGCGGCCTGCCGTCACAAGTCGCAAGATTTTATCTGGAGAGAGAGGGGAGAAAGAAGTCAAAGCATAGGGTAGGGCAGTGTGAGCAGGACCAGCAGTGTCATTTGACTTAACAAACAAGGATCGGATGTCGTCAACCTTCTTTTCAAAATGGTTGACGAAGTCATCCACAGAGAGGGGGGGGGGGGGATTCAGCAGGGAGGAGAATGTGGCAAAGAGCTTCCTAGGGTTAGAGGCGGATGCTTGGAATTTAGAGTGGTAGAAAGTGGCCTTAGCAGCAGAAACAGATGAAGAAAATGTAGAGAGGAGGGAGTGAAAAGATGCCTGGTCTGCAGGGAGTCTAGTTTTCTTCCATTTCCGCTCAGCGGAAATCAATATCTAGCCTTCATAATCCCCTGGCTAGACATTACAAAGCAAAATAAAATGTAAATTAGCCAGTAACACTTCCCGAGTTACACTTACACACAGGTGTTCAGCAAATGCTAGATAGCTAATTAGATCACAGGTGGTCGCGTCTTCCATCCGTTTTCCGGAAACAAGTTCTGTAACAGTTGGCCGTGTGTAAACGCTAACTCTAACCCTATAAAACGGTGTGTAGTAATTTAACAATAAAAAAATAAAAAAATGATTTCTCGCAGATATGAAAGATACGTTCCTTATGTTTCCAAAACAGTACTGCAAGCGATGCGTGTTAATGTTTACAGCAAGCGTCGGGGCATTTAACAAAACTCCCCCCCCGGTCAGAAGACACTATCGTCCATAGGCGCTAAAGCAGTTCGTTTCTATGAATGGGGTATGCATAAACATGGTCCGTGTTTTTGTCATAGTTGGTGTGTTTATAAGTAGGCTGCAACTTCTATTGTAGTTCTCTCTGTATTATGGACGCTTAGTTGATCGTTTATGCAAAGCTTGAAGTCAAATCGGAGAAAAGCTGAGTTATTAGTAAGGAGGGGATGGTGTGGGTGACTAAGTGGTGTCTGTTGGGGGTGGGTATTGATGTAGTCTAATCACTACAGACTAATCCTGCTGCTGATGATGACGATGACCTTGACACCAGTAGTACAGATCCTGTAGACCAGGGTTCTTCCATTCCGGTCCTGGAGGGCCGAAACACTTCTGTTTTTTATTTCTACCTGGTAGTTAATTGCACTCACCTGGTGTCCCAGGTCTGAATTAGCCCCTGATTAGAAGGAGAGGATGAAAAAAACACAGAGGTGTTTCGGCCCTCCAGGACCGGAATTGAAGAACCCTGCTGTAGACCCATTGGATGAAAGCTTTCAGCCTGGAACAAGATCAACATCATCTGAGTCTGAAGAGGAAAAGACCGCACGGGGCTGGCAAGAGCCACAGTGTATAGTCTGAGTCCAAGGTCATGGAGTTCTGCCAGACCAGCTGCAATTGGCCAACAAGCTGAGGTTCACCAGAACGTTCCGGATCCTTCCTGGAACATTCAGCCAACACAACAGTTAGACTGATGCTGTATTATAATATATAATGCCTAGTATGCTCACAACTGGATTGTGGTATAGATATTTCTAGCTGTTGTACATATGTATATAATGGTGTTTGATAATGTTTTATATATATATATTTTTTTTTTTACAAATGTACTGACAAGTGACTAAATGATTCCAGGTGCATCTAAAACCAATAAAGTATTGACTTCAACTTCTGGATCAATTCATTCGGATATTCATGAAATGTATTCGAAGTAACTAGGTACAATCTTACTGCTCAAACAAAGGATGGAGGGATTTGGTTTATCATATAAACTTTAATTTGTTGGCAAGTAAACATGTTTCAATAAAACAGTAGTCTGTCAATATAGCAAACAAGTAGACATGGCTTGTATTCAAGACGTGTACCTATGATGAAAATTACAGGCCTCTCTCATCTTTTTAAGTGGGAGAACTTGCACAATTGGTGGCTGACTAAATACTTTTTTCCCCCACTGTATACTAAACAAAAATATAAACGCAACATGTAAAGTGTTGGTCCCATGTTTCATGAGCTGAAATAAAAGATTGCAGAAATGTTCCATACGCACAAAAAGCTTGTTTCTCTCAAATTTTGTGCACAAATTTGTTTACATCCCTGTTAGTGAGCATTTCTCCTTTGCCAAGACAATCATCCACCTGACAGGTGTGGCATATCAAGAAGCTGATTAAACAGCATGATCATTACACAGGTGCACCTTGTGCTGGGGACAACAAAAGGCCACTCTAAAATGTGCAGTTTTGTCACACAACACAATGCCACAGATGTCTCAAGTTGAGGGAGTGTGCAATTGGCATGCTGACTGCAGGAATGTCCACCAGAGCTTTTGCCAGATAATTGAATGTTCATTTCTCTACCATAAGCCACCTCCAATGTCATTTTAGAGAACTTGGCAGTACGTCCAACCGGCCTCACAACTGCAGACCACGTGTAACTACACCAGCCCAGGACTTCCACCTCCGGCTTCTTCACCTGCGGGATAGTCTGAGACCAGCCACCCGGTATTTCTGTCTGTAATAAAGCCCTTTTGTGGGGAAAAACTCATTCTGATTGGCTGGGCCTGGCTCCCCAGTGGGTGGGCCTATGCCCTCCCAGGCCCACCCATGACTCTGCCCCTGCCCAGTCATGTGAAATCTATCATTAGGGCCTAATGAATTTATTTCAATTGACTGATTTCATTATAAGAACTGTAACTCAGTAAAATCGTTGAAATTGTTGCATTTATATTTTTGTTCAGTGTATGTGTAACAGTTTTGCTTCCGTCCCTCTCCTCCTCCTACCTGGGCTCGAACCAGGGACCCTCTGCACACATCACAACAGTCACCCTAGAAGCACTGTTACCCGTCGCTCCACAAAAGCCGCGCTTGCAGAGCAAGGGAAACAACTACTTCAAGGTCTCAGAGCGAGTGACGTCACCGATTGAAATGCTACTAGTGCGCACCGCTAACTAGCTAGCCATTTCACACCGGTTACATATAAAATATACTACTAACACCTATAATAAATACTGAATTTCTACAAAGGGAATACTCATATGGTGTGTTTGGGTTGTGCAGTGAGGTGTTCAGAGTCACTTTGATACAAGGGGAGATTGTTATAATGGACCTTTCACATCTCCTGAGTCATCAACTTCTTTATACCCAAAATACTGTCCAATGTGTGAGGGATACATTGCTTTGAATGGCCCCAACAACACGTGACACGGAGGCAAAGGGATTCGGTGTCCTGTGCCTAGCTTCTCCACACGTAGAACAAATTCCTAAAACCATCTATACGCCAGCAGGCGGTATTGTCTGTAACAGAATGACAAAAAACGCTATTAGACTTTCATGGGCAATCATTGTATACCGTCTATATTCCTACTGTAGCAGCATGGTGCAGAATATGAGACATCTCTCAGACACACGTTAGCTAGCTAGCTACAACACACAGGTATAGTTACTCAACGTTAGCTAGCTAGCTACAACACACAGGTATAGTTACTCAACGTTAGCTAGCTAGCTTCAACACACAGGTATAGTTACTCAACGTTAGCTAGCTAGCTACAACACACAGGTATAGTTACTCAACGTTAGCTAGCTAGCTTCAACACACAGGTATAGTTACTCAACGTTAGCTAGCTAGCTACAACACACAGGTATAGTTACTCAGCGTTAGCTAGCTAGCTACAACACACAGGTATAGTTACTCAACGTTAGCTAGCTAGCTACAACACACAGGTATAGTTACTCAGCGTTAGCTAGCTAGCTACAACACACAGGTATAGTTACTCAATGTTAGCTAGCTACAACACACAGGTATAGTTACTCAACGTTAGCTAGCTAGCTACAACACACAGGTATAGTTACTCAGCGTTAGCTAGCTAGCTACAACACACAGGTATAGTTACTCAACGTTAGCTAGCTACAACACACAGGTATAGTTACTCAACGTTAGCTAGCTACAACACACAGGTATAGTTACTCAACGTTAGCTAGCTAGCTACAACACACATGTATAGTTACTCAACGTTAGCTAGCTAGCTTCAACACACAGGTATAGTTACTCAACGTTAGCTAGCTAGCTACAACACACAGGTATAGTTACTCAACGTTAGCTAGCTAGCTACAACACACAGGTATAGTTACTCAACGTTAGCTAGCTAGCTACAACACACAGGTATAGTTACTCAACATTAGCTAGCTAGCTACAACACACAGGTATAGTTACTCAACGTTAGCTAGCTAGCTTCAACACACAGGTATAGTTACTCAACGTTAGCTAGCTAGCTACAACACACAGGTATAGTTACTCAATGTTAGCTAGCTACAACACACAGGTATAGTTACTCAACGTTAGCTAGCTGGCTACAACACACAGGTATAGTTACTCAACGTTAGCTAGCTAGCTTCAACACACAGGTATAGTTACTCAACGTTAGCTAGCTAGCTACAACACACAGGTATAGTTACTCAATGTTAGCTAGCTACAACACACAGGTATAGTTACTCAACATTAGCTAGCTAAAACACACAGGTATAGTTACTCAACGTTAGCTAGATAGCTTCAACACACAGGTATAGTTACTCAACGTTAGCTAGCTAGCTACAACACACAGGTATAGTTACTCAACGTTAGCTAGATAGCTTCAACACACAGGTATAGTTACTCAGCGTTAGCTAGCTAGCTACAACACACAGGTATAGTTACTCAACATTAGCTAGCTAGCTTCAACACACAGGTATAGTTACTCAACGTTAGCTAGCTAGCTTCAACACACAGGTATAGTTACTCAACGTTAGCTAGCTACAACACACAGGTATAGTTACTCAACGTTAGCTAGCTACAACACACAGGTATAGTTACTCAACGTTAGCTAGCTAGCTACAACACACAGGTATAGTTACTCAACATTAGCTAGCTAGCTACAACACACAGGTATAGTTACTCAACATTAGCTAGCTAGCTACAACACACAGGTATAGTTACTCAACATTAGCTAGCTAGCTACAACACACAGGTATAGTTACTCAACATTAGCTAGCTAGCTACAACACACAGGTATAGTTACTCAACATTAGCTAGCTAGCTACAACACACAGGTATAGTTACGCAAAGTTTAATAGGAGTCATAAAGCCAAAGTCATTCCTTTACTCTTCGTCATCATCAAAACATTTATCCAGTTTTGTTCGTAATGGGATGCACTAAGGCTAGCTAGCTATAACAGGCTACAGTACATTTTGGGTTTAGCAAACAAAGCTAGCTAGCTCAACTTAACTAGCTTGGCTTATAGTGGTAGTAGAAAGCCCTGTTATTGCCGAATCGATCACGAAATTATACTGTGCTGAACAACACTGCCTCATGTGAAAAGAGAGCTTATATTGCTAGCTAGCTACCGACAGCAAAACAACTAACTTGTTTGTCATTTGCCCTCCTGGTCCAGCTGGTCTAGGCTGCCGCCGCCAGTTGATCTTGTAGGTTTATATGTGCGTCGAAACTTTGATGGTCTGTCACACACACACACACGATCCATGGGGTCTGCAGTGACCCTCTCCAGTAACTATCCGCGATCTAATTAGTTGCAGCACAGACATTCCTCTTACATTCACATTTTAGTCATTTAGCAGACACTCTTATCCAGAGCGACTTACAGTTAGTGAATACATATATATATATTTTTTATACTGGCCCCCCGTGGGAATCAAACCCACAACCCTGGCGTTGCAAACGCCATGCTCTATCAACTGAGCTACATCCCTGCCGGCCGTTCCCTCCCCTACCCTGGACCAATTGTGCGCCGCCCATGAGTCTCCCGGTCGCGGCCGGCTGCGACAGAGCCTGGATTCGAACCAGGATCTCTAGTGGCACAGTTAGCACTGCGATGCAGTGCCTTAGACCACTGCGCCACTCAGGAGCACTCTTCTGTCGTCATGGCTGGACAACAAAGTCCACAATAATTACTACAAAACATGACTCCATTCAATTCTAGATCAGACAGCATGCTCAATCAACAAATGGCGTCATTGGTTGAACTCTCCCGGCGAGAAAATTCAAAAACACAGCTATGGTACATAATTATTTTTATTTTTTATTTTTTAGCAGACGCTCTTATCCAGAGCGACTTACAGGAGCAATTAGGGTTAAGTGCCTTGCTCAAGGGCACATCGACAGATTTTTCACCTAGTCGGCTCGGGGATTAGAACCAGCGACCTTTCGGTTACTGCCACAACGCTCTTACCCACTAAGCTACCTGCCGCCCGCTCATCACTCATAATTATGTAGGAAGACTGGAAAAACACCCCAAATAGTGTCTAGCGGTGAAGTTTCCCTTTAAGGTTAGGTTTAAAATCTAATTTTAAGAAGTGAAATTTCCACCTCTTTCTGTTACTCTTTTATTTACATACAACATCCTGTGATCGATATGATAATTTCTCTGTATGTATTTCTTACATTATTTATTTTTGTTGAGTGGCAGCTTACGGGTACATGTGGTATAAACTAAGTGTAAATCGACATTAATATTGTACCTATACCAAACAAAAAAATGACAAAGCAAATAAAATTGTAGAAATTCCCGGGTTTATGAATTTGTGGGTACAGAAGCTAGTGATGACCCCCTCACAACCTTTAGCTACACTTCCTGGTCTGTTACAGTAGGCCTAGTCAGTGTTGCCAACTTAGCGACTTTGTCGCTATATTTAGCGAGTTTTCAGACCCCTCTAGCGACACATTTTCAAAAAAGCGACTAGCGACAAATCTAGCGACTTTTTCTGGTGTTATTGGAGACTCTGACATGAAAGCATGTCTCCTTCTTACTCTTCTCAACGAGTAGCGGGTTCTGCAGTGGCCAGCTGCAGTCAGAGCAGGAGATGTTCACCCCTCCACGTCCAGACTGCAAATGAATCACGCATGCGGGAAAGCCACCGCTGGCTGACCCCGCCCTGAATGTAAATGTAGGGTGTTTTTTATTCCAGGAATACGTCCACCACAATTACATGCACATGGCCAATTATGCAAATTGGGTGATGACGTAATTTAGCGACTTCTAGCGACTTTTAGGACAGCCCAATAGCTACTTTCCTTAATGAGGAGTTGGCAACACAGGGCCTAGTTTGTGAGAGAGAGATGTCAGCTCTGTATTGTCGGGTAAACTTTGTGAATTGTCGGTTGAACTAATAAGCCCCATATTGGCCCTGTTTGGTCAAAAGAACAGAGTCACAAGTGTTTTCCTGTACTTCATGGGTTTCACTATTTTGGGGGAATGCATTGAACAGTCATTTGACAAGTCTGGACAGTTTAATGCCGTTTCAGATCTCGCGCTCTCAACCTGCCATTTCAGAGAACAAAATTTACTTTCACTTTCGTTTGGTGTGATTTAACCGAATGAGATTCCCTAAAAACACCGCACTTCGATAAAGCTATGACCGGCAGGGACTTTTTCGTAGCAGGTTAGGAGAATTAGGTTATGGTTAGGAAAAGGGTGAGGGAATGAGGTGATTCCAATAAAGAAATGTCGGCTTGGAAAGTCAATCAAAGCAAAATTGTGCAACTGCGACATAAAGTTTGTCCAAAGCAGACAGCCAGTCAAAACATATGCCAACAACTGTGTCAGCAAAGTTAACATAAGAAGCCACAGTTATAACTTTCTTCTTACCTGTGTGATAGCGAGAGAAGCTGCCGTGACAATCCCACACATTAAAGAACTGGCGTACAATCCCATCTCAAGGAGAAGCAGACACCCCATCACCATTCCCTCTCTCTCTCTGACGGACCGCGTGTCATCCAGCAGTGTTGCCAACTTCATTTGTCGCTAGATTACGTTTTTCCGTTGCCGCGACGACGTCACAGCACCAGTTTTCCTTGCTGTGGCACAGCTGCCAGTCCCCGACGTTACGTTTTCGTCCCCTCTCCCGCCTCACACCCCTAGCTTTGTGCTTCTCTGCCTGTGCGCTGTTGCTGTAACTTCCGTAGTACAGACAGCTTCTCCCACTCTCGTTTGCGGCACAATTTTGTGGGAAAAGTCGCTAAATACTATAAAAACCATAGAAACTCTCGGACCGGTGGCAAAACTCCCCAATGGCAGCCTGAAAAGTAGCTGAAGGGGTCTGAAAACTCGCTAAATATAGCGACAAGGTGCTAAATTGACAACACTAACTAACAAAACGCAGCATACAGCAGCGCGGGGACGCGCTCCAACCGTTTATACCCGCGTTATGGAACTCCCTCGGAAGCGCGCATTCGATACAGTTGAAAGCCTTTATCATTGAGCAATTTCCGCTACAAACTGAAACTATATAGAGAAAATGTTTTGACCTGAGAGAGAAGAGAGAGACAGAGCTAGAGAGAGCATCAGCCTGGTATACGTTGGTCAAGTTCAAGTTTTCTCAGCCCAAGAGCTCAGCTATACCTCAGCTATAACCAACCTCAATATCTGGAATACCAGGACCAGTTTGTGTGTGTGTGTGTGTGTCCAGTGTGTAGCCCCCTGCTCTGTCAAGTGGTTAGATTTAGTGGCGGGCAATGTTCCCTCTAATTTTTTTAGGCACTGAGCAAATTTCAGGTCTGCTGAGCAAAACTTGAAGGTTGTACAGATTCTGTGCAACTTCCGGCGTGTGTTTACTATGAACACTGAGGCTGTACCCTCTTTAAGTTAGGGATTTAACAGTAGGCTCCTGTGGCTATTTGATCATAATCAAATCAAATTGTATTTGTCACATGCGCCAAATACACCTTACAGTGAAATGCTTACAAGCCCTTAACCAACAATGCAGTTTTAAGATAGAATACCACCAAAAAAAAATCACACAAAAATACAATATAAAATAATACTAAATAAAAGTAACAAATAATTAAAGAGCAGCAGCCTGTCTAATACAACACTGCCCCTTTAAGAAGAAAAAAAAGCTCTTTACCTGACTGGCTTTTCAAAGACGTCTAGAAATGGACACAGTTTGTGCTCTTGTAGGAAGCAATCACTCCCCTATTGCTGACTACAAATGATCTATAACTGGGCTAATAACTCACTAACTAGCAAAGGATATGAACAAATGATCTATAACTGGGCTAATAACTCACTAACTAGCAAAGGATATGAACAAATGATCTATAACTGGGCTAATAACTCACTAACTAGCAAAGGATATTAACAAAATGTTCACACGTGGCTACATGCAGCTCTCACTTTGATCTCAAAACAAGCGCATCTACTCAAGACCGCTCATGCTGTAAACACAGTCCAGTTCAAAGTAAATGGCACAGATCCATATATGGCAATGGTCTATTTGCATATAGGCCTACTGCAGCTCTGATTGGTTATGCCGCACCGGTCTGTGTAGAGTACGGGCTGAGTCGTGCGTGTCAATGCTATAGAATCCTACTCCGATGCATTCTGCCTACAACAAAATCTGTTGCATAGTTTGTTTTGTTTCGGGTGTGTTGCATTGAAAGTGGCTAATATATTGCGTGTCACAATTATCACAGTAAATGGAAACGTTGGTAGTGTCAACAGGGAGAACTCTAGAACAGCTGTCACCATCCTTTTTTTGAGTCAAGATCACTTTGAGTCAAAATGCAAGCCGGGATCTACCGCTCAGATTTTTTGTTAACATGACTTAAAAAAACGTAAGTCTATGCAACATTAACCAATTACAAACAGTACTGTAGCAATGAGGTTTGTGCAGTAGGCTATAGGTCCAATACATTATCACCGCATATTGTCTTTGCTTGAATTGCCCTGCCAATGCATTGTTGTTCGGGCCATTAAAAAAAAAAGATATTTCAAAATTTGAGGTAGGCTATATGATCACACCTGTAATAGATCCGTTGTTGTATTACTTGTGAAGGACAGTTGAGTGACCAGACATTTAAATCATTCGCTTTTTATTTTACTGGTCTGATGGTGCCTGGGCTGATGGTGCCTGGGCTGATGGTGCCTGGGCTGATGGTGCCTGGGCTGATGGTGCCTGGGATGATGGTGCCTGCATCTGATGGTCAGTCTCAGCGGAGGGAGAGCAGCAGACTGAGGGTCCGCCTCAACACCCCTCTGCTCTCCCTTTCCTCTGCTGCCTCTCACCATCCCTCTGCTCTCCCTTTCCTCTGCTGCCTCTCAACACCCCTCTGCTCTCCCTTTCCTCTGCTGCCTCTCAACACCCCTCTGCTCTCCCTTTCCTCTGCTGCCTCTCAACACCCCTCTGCTCTCCCTTTCCTCTGCTGCCTCTCAACATCCCTCCGCTCTCCCTTTCCTCTGCTGCCTCTCAACACCCCTCTGCTCTCCCTTTCCTCTGCTGCCTCTCAACATCCCTCCTCTCTCCCTTTCCTCTGCTGCCTCTCAACATCCCTCTGCTCTCCTTTTCCTCTGCTGCCTCTCAACACCCCTCTGCTCTCCCTTTCCTCTGCTGCCTCTCAACACCCCTCTGCTCTCCCTTTCCTCTGCTGCCTCTCAACACCCCTCTGCTCTCCCTTTCCTCTGCTGCCTCTCAACATCCCTCCGCTCTCCCTTTCCTCTGCTGCCTCTCAACACCCCTCTGCTCTCCCTTTCCTCTGCTGCCTCTCAACATCCCTCCTCTCTTCCTTTCCTCTGCTGCCTCTCAACATCCCTCCGCTCTCCCTTTCCTCTGCTGCCTCTCACCATCCCTCTGCTCTCCCTTTCCTCTGCTGCCTCTCAACATCCCTCCGCTCTCCCTTTCCTCTGCTGCCTCTCAACACCCCTCTGCTCTCCCTTTCCTCTGCTGCCTCTCAACATCCCTCCTCTCTCCCTTTCCTCTGCTGCCTCTCAACATCCCTCCGCTCTCCCTTTCCTCTGCTGCCTCTCACCATCCCTCTGCTCTCCCTTTCCTCTGCTGCCTCTCAACATCCCTCCGCTCTCCCTTTCCTCTGCTGCCTCTCAACACCCCTCTGCTCTCCCTTTCCTCTGCTGCCTCTCAACATCCCTCCTCTCTCCCTTTCCTCTGCTGCCTCTCAACATCCCTCCGCTCTCCCTTTCCTCTGCTGCCTCTCACCATCCCTCTGCTCTCCCTTTCCTCTGCTGCCTCTCACCATCCCTCTGCTCTCCCTTTCCTCTGCTGCCTCTCAACATCCCTCCACTCTCCCTTTCCTCTGCTGCCTCTCAACATCCCTCCGCTCTCCCTTTCCTCTGCTGACACTGACCAAAAAAGGGACTGTTACGCGGAGTGGAACAGGAACAGGGGAACCCTGCTCTAGAAAGTTGAGTGAAGTTCAATCTTCCCTCCATGGGCTGATATTTCTGCAAGGCAGTCCCGGGGAGCTGCGTGGCAGTCTCGGGACTCGGGACAGCTTAGAGGGAACATTGGTCGCGGGTTGAGCTGCTTAAAACACCCTGTCATCGGAGTAGGCCTAGATTCAATCAGATCAAGCATTAACCAGGAATAGCAGACACCCGCATAGCGGATGTTTTGGCGGTGTCGGGATGGAACTGCATTGGAGCTGTCAAATTGGTGAGCAGTTGATCTTCCAATCATTGTCACAAAGCCACACCCGCCCCACTCACTTTATAAGTTCAGAACGAGAAAGTGTAGGCTATATAGAAATAATTACGCTCAAATTTAAAAATCATTAAATTAAATAATGACATTTCTATCATCTTAATGGAGGTGTAGATCACATCTCACATTGCAGTGTTAGTACTTGTTAACAAGGCTGCATCTCAGCCAACAATTCTAGGGAGAGAGAACGTTTTTGTATTGTTACCCCGTAATGTTCCCCTGATGTTTGAGTGTCCAGTTTACCGTTAGTTAGGGGAACATTCTATGTATGTTATCAAAAACCTCCTGAGAACCTATTTAGCATGTTTTGGCGTGAGAGTTAAAGACCGCCAGCATGCTTCGGTTCGGCTGGCGCCTTGCCGAACCAAACGAGTGTGTTAGCATACTCCCTTAAAATACATTCGCTTGAACAACGAAAAAAAAAAAAAGGGGGGGAAAGCGACAATATTAGGAAACAACCCCAAACAAGGAAGAGACGCACGGGAGAATAAAATAGTGTACACAGAGAGACACTTGACTGGCGAGAAAATGGAAGTTATGGGAATTGATCTACTAGATTTGCTTTACCTAGCAAGGCATATAATAGGCGAGAGGTAGAGACGGATGTAGGAGCATGCGGCCGAGAGAGCGCTGGTGGAGTGTTTCGAGAGAGTTATTTTGGGTCTAAACTGCTGCAGAAGACCCTCAATTTACCACCACCAGCTGTCCTGCCAGGTACCACAACGCCAAGTCCATGTTTTCCTGGCAGATGCAGATTTCCCCCTTACATGAGAACCTCATAGCCCTTATCCAGGTATGTCGATAATAGAACGTTGGAATCAATGTCTCTTGTTGCTGCATACATGTATGCACCTCTATATGAGAAATGGCATTTTATCAAGGCTTTTGGAATATGGTTCCTGGAAAATGGTATGGTGATTTTTTTGTTGACCAAATAGGCTATATTTAATTTCTTGTTACCTCTCATTCACAGGTGTCCATCTCAATGAACCTGGGCCGTACCTACAACTACCGCCACTCTCGTCGGAGAGTCATACAGAATGCATTCGGCATCATGGCGGCAAGGATGAGGATTCTTGGTCGGCCAATCAAGTGATACCCATAGCCGCAGGAAGTAGGGGTGCTGGGGGTGCTGCAGCGACCCCTGATTTGTTTTGGTTTTTGTTTTCTCACAAAAAGTACTGCACCTGCCATTTACTAACTCTCCCTTTACAGTATTACCCACCCCACTTATCTCACGCTATGAGTGTACCCCTGACTCTCCCTTTACAGTGGTACCCACCCCAACCCCTAAACATCGTCCCACGCTATGAGTGTACCCCTGAAGAGGCTAAGGACATTATGAAGACATGTGGCCCTCCACAACTTCCTGTCCTGATTCTACATCTGCGTTGCTGTTTAGGGTTTTAGGCTGGGTTTCTGTATAACCACCTTGTGACATCTGCTGGTGTAAAAAGGGCTTTATAAATACATTTTGATTGATTGATTGATTGATTGATTGTCCTCCACGGAGGAAGCTCATGTTCAGGAGAGGACAACAACCCAAGGCCAGCCAATCATGCAGAATAGGCCTTTGTTTGGACCGCTCAATTAAAGGAGTGGAGAGCAGTGTGCATGGGGAGGAGAGGGGGAAAGAGGGCAACAGAAGAGAGGAAAAGGGGGGTCAGAGTAAAGGAGGAGAGTCTGAAATACTTTACCTCTGGGACAAGCTGGTGGCTCGGTCCATGACATTCTCCAGATATTGAGATCTGTCTTCAATCATTTGCGAGTGATGTGTCAATGGATGAGTCAGCTGCTACTGCTGCTCTGTGACATGAATTGGCCTTTACATGCTGGTCTTTATATAATGCATGGCTAGAATCGTAGAGGTCTAAGTACTTCTGTACCTCCTCAGCCAAGCGATGCTCGTTGTATAGCTGTCTAATAGAACATTAACATCTTATATTCTGAGAACATGGCAACCGTGTTCTGTGTATGTTTGGCGTCAATATTCTCCTAACCCTCAGAAAACTGGACACATGAATGTTCTTGCAACGTCCCGCGAAACGTGTCTAGAACATGAATACATTATCCATTTCAAATTATACGTTTATAAAACATGTTCCCGTAGGCTGCCACTTAAAAGGAAAATAAAAACAGTAAGAAATGTATAGTTTAAGTGATAATAAATTCAATATAAACAGAAAAAGAAAACAAAAATATTACGTTGTTTAAGGGATATATCAGTGGAGACCACCTCTTCCAGGACAATAGGAGACACCATATTACATTGTTTAAGGGATATATCAGTGGAGACCACCTCTTCCAGGACAATAGGAGACACCATATTACATTGTTTAAGGGATATATCAGTGGAGACCACCTCTTCCAGGACAATAGGAGACACCATATTACATTGTTTAAGGGATATATCAGTGGAGACCACCTCTTCCAGGTCAATAGGAGACACCATATTACTTTGTTTAAGGGATATATCAGTGGAGACCACCTCTTCCAGGTCAATAGGAGACACCATATTACGTTGTTTAAGGGATATATCAGTGGAGACCACCTCTTCCAGGGCAATAGGAGACACCATACTACATTGTTTAAGGGATATATCAGTGGAGACCACCTCTTCCAGGGCCACAGGAGACACCATATTTCTCTCAACACTCTACAAAAAGGTGCTATCTAGACAAAACAGTCCAAAACGGAGAGGTGCCGGATCCTGTTCTGGCAGGATCCGGCTCAAATTAAGCACTGGTTCTACCTGGAACTAAAAAGGGTTCTACCTGGAACTAAAAAGGGTTCTCCTATGGGGACAGCCAAAGAACCCTTTTGGAACTCTTTTTTCTAAGAGTGTATGCTCAGCCAGGAGGTGGAAGAATTATAATACATTTTCAAACCGCACTATGTATTTTATCCCAATAGCCAGAAAGGGGAGACAAGGGAAGTATTATTTTGAACTACAGAAATTCAGCTGTGGCAACATATCCATTTTGACAATAGATGATCTGCTGGTTAAAGCAACTGGGATATTAGTCCATCTACTGAGGTCGGATTGAATTGATTTGAGCGTTCTGTTAAAGTTTCTTGAAATTGTTTTATCTAAGGAAATAAATATATCTACAAGTATTTAAAATGGGAACACTAAAATAACACATCCTAGATCTGAATGAATGAAATAATCTTAGTAAATACTTTTTTCTTTACATAGTTGAATGTGCTGACAACAAAATCACAAAAAAATTATCAATGGAAATCAAATTGATCAACCCATGGAGGTCTGGATTTGGAGTCACCCTAAAAATTAAAGTGGAAAACCACACTACAGGCTGATCCAACATTGATGTAATGTCCTTAAAACAAGTCAAAATGAGGCTCAGTAGTGTGTGTGGCCTCCACGTGCCTGTATGACCTCCCTACAACGCCTGGGCATGCTCCTGATGAGGTGGCGGATGGTCTCCTGAGGGATATCCTCCCAGACCTGGACTAAAGCATCCGCCAACTCCTGGACAGTCTGTGGTGCAACGTGGCGTTGGTGGATGGAGCGAGACATGATGTCCCAGATGTGCTCAATTGGATTCAGGTCTGGGGAATGGGCGGTCCATAGCATCAATGCCTTCCTCTTGCAGGAATTGCTGACACACTCCAGCCACATGAGGTCTAGCATTGTCTTGCATTAGGAGGAACCCAGGGCCAACCACACCAGCATATGGTCTCACAAGGGGTCTAAGGATCTCATCTCGGTACCTAATGGCAGTCAGGCTACCTCTGGCGAGCACATGGAGGGCTGTGTGGCCCCCCCAAAGAAATGCCACCCCACACCATGACTGACCCACCGCCAAACCGGTCATGCTGGAGGATGTTGCAGGCAGCAGAACGTTCTCCACGGCGTCTCCAGACTCTGTCATGTCTGTCACGTGCTCAGTGTGAACCTGCTTTCATCTGTGAAGAGCACAGGGCGCCAGTGGCGAATTTGTCAATCTTGGTGTTCTCTGGCTAATGCCAAACGTCCTGCACGGTGTTGGGCTGTAAGCACAACCCCCACCTGTGGATGTCGGGCCCTCATACCACCCTCATGGAGTCTGTTTCTGACCGTTTGAGCAGACACATGTACATTTGTGGCCTGCTGGAGGTCATTTTGCAGGGCTCTGGCAGTGCTCCTCCTGTCTCCTGATGTACTGGCCTGTCTCCTGGTAGCGCCTCCATGCTCTGGACACTACGCTGACAGACACAGCAAACCTTCTTGCCACAGCTCGCATTGATGTGCCATCCTGGATGAGCTGCACTACCTGAGCCACTTGTGTGGGTTGTAGACTCCGTCTCATGCTACCACTAGAGTGAAAGCACCGCCAGCATTCAAAAGTGACCAAAACATCAGCCAGGAAGCATAGGAACTGAGAAGTGGTCTGTGCACACCACCTGCAAAACCAGTCCTTTATTGGGGGTGTCTTGCTAATTGCCTATAATTTCCACCTGTTTGTCTATTCCATTTGCACAACAGCATGTGAAATTTATCGTCAATCAGTGTTGCTTCCTAAGTGGACAGTTTGATTTCACAGAAGTGTGATTGACTTGGAGTTACATTGTGTTGTTTAAGTGTTCCCTTTATTTTTTTGAGCAGTGTATGATGGTGTGTATTGACATCATGGCTAGTATATGAATAGAAAAGGTGTGGACAGCAGTAGTTATATAGGATGAGCCTTGACTAGAATACAGTATATCCATATGAAGTGGGTAAAACAGTATGTAAACATACATCCTCTGTCAACTGTACATTGTATAGATAAAGTAAGATATCGTCGGCATATAATGAGATGACATGATCCGTAGAATTGAGAGATTTTGGTGTAATTTCTTTCGATTGTTCGAATTGCCTGGGCCAGGGACTCCATAGACAATAGAAATAGCAGCGGTGAGATGGGATCACCTTGCCTGCTACTTCTAGTTATTCTGAAAGGAACAGAGCATGTATTGCCTGTTATTACCATGGCTGAGGGATTGGATATATAGTACTGTATTTTAATCATATGAATGAAATTGGAGCCAAGTCCCACATTGGAGCCAAGTCGCCAAACCGACCAAAGATAATTTAGTTTATCAAAAGCTTTTTCTGCGTCGAGAGATTGAACTGCCCAAAGGAGCGTTGGTTTCTGATGAAGCATGTAAGATAATGTAATAGATGACAGAGGTTATCTGAGGATAATAATTTTTTTATAAACCCGCTTTGGTCCAGATGGACCAATTTGAGTAAGTAGGTTTCGAGACAGAACGATAGAATACAAAAAACAAATAGTTTTATATCTGTGTTTATCAAAGATATAAACAGATATATTCTGCTCTCTGTCTTATCAATAGATTTAGATCTGTCTTGACTTTGTAAAAAGTGTTTGTTCAGAACGCTCTAACATCGTTAAAAACTTTTCCAATTCGGATATTTTCTTTAATTGTGATTTATTCAGCCCAGGTGCAAATGCAGTTGCATTGTTTTTAATAAATTCTTTAAAGGGAAATTTCACCATTTTTCAACTTCATATTCACCATCTCCAGCACCACCCCGACATCAACATATGTGAAAATGGCGCGTTTCTATGGTTTTGTAGTAGAAAAGATAGAGAGAGATAAGTGTTTCCAATGACATCATCAACCAGTAGACAAATTAATAGGCGATCACTCACTCACAATTGGGTTAACATCACACAATGCACACCGATGATGTCATTAGAAACACTTATCTTCTTTTACTACAAAACATATAATTGTTGTGGAAATTCTTACACTCGGAATCAATCTTAAAGGAATCATTGTTTATTGTCAGCGTGATGGAGAGGTTCCAACAATCTTGATGCGCCACAGTGAACATCTGTGATAGTGAACATCTGTGATAGTGAACATCTGTCATAGTGAACATCTGTCATAGTGAACATCTGTCAGGTGCCCCCCCCCCATATCCTTACCAGGCAGTCAGCAGCCAGAAACAGTCCTTGCACATCACCTGGAACGTTCATCTGAACATTTTAGATAATAACCTAATGAGACTGTTGTGGGAACATTTTGTTGTTAGCTTGGATGGGATTTTAGTTAAATGGGACTCCTTGCAGCCAATGGCAAGGTCAACTTTAGGTATGTCTGGAGCCACTTGTGGATTTGACAGCTCAAAGGCAGTTCCACCTCTGACAAAACAACCTGCTATTTGGATGTCGGCTAAAGCAGATCTGATTGAATCTAGCCCTTAAGTGTGTCGGCTACCAGGCTACCAACACACTCTACCAAGAGGACCTTACTGACCCCAATACTACTGCCCAACTCACAGGGGTCTGGAGAAAGAGAGAGTGAGGGAAAAAGAGGGATGGAGAAAGAGGGAGTGATGGATAGAGACTGAGGGAGAATCTCAGGAGGTCAGAGGGGAGGGACCTCAGACTATCTCATCCAATGGGTTTTGAGGCGAAGAGAGAGGACTCTAGGAGTATGCAATTGAGATTCACCCTGAGAGAGAGAGAGGGAGAGAAGGAGAGAGGGAGAGAAAGAAAGAGAGAGAGAAAGAAAGAGAGAGGGAGAGAAAGAGAGAGGGAGAGAAAGAGAGAGGGAGAGAAAGAGAGAGAGAGGGAGAGAAAGAGAGATGTAGAGAGGGAGAGAAAGAGAGAGGGAGAGGGAAGGAGAGGGAGAGAGGGAGAAAGAGAGAGGGAGAGAAAGAGAGAGAGCGAACAAAAGGGAGGGAGAGGGAGAGAGTAAGAGGGGTGGAAAGGGAGAGTGATGGATAGAGAGAAAGAGGGAGGGAGGGAGGAAGAGAGAGCAATGGATAGAGAGAAGATGATGGTAAGTTTGTGTGTGGCCCATTCATAGTGTGTGTTATGGGAAGAAACACAGTCACACTCCATTTCCCCTCCTCAATCCTCTGTTTTATTTCTCATTGCTTTTACCACTCCATTCCCTTCCTTCATTTATTACACTGATTATGTCATAACATCAAAAACATGTGTGTGTGTGTGTGTTTGTCATAACATCAAAAAATCATCAAAAAGGTTTTGAGGCACAGATCTTGTTATATAGAAACGAATCATATATTATAAACCATGGAAATACAATTAATATAATTACTATTCTAGATTCTAGTCATTCAATTTATATGTTAAAAAAACGCTGGAATGCGCATCACAGATTTGACATGTTCATATAAACTTCAAAAGATAAAAGATTATATATATATTTTTAGGCATCTTATTTTTTAACAACAACAACAAAACAACAGTTTAGTAACCAAGTAAACAAAAACAAAAAAGTGTAATATTCCATTTTGCAGAGAAGAATAAGCCACCATATAAGTACAGCTCTATCGCTGTGGAGCAACAGTATTTCACTAACAGAATATATATGAGCCACAAGAAAGACAGCGGCCTGCATCCCTAATGGCACCTAATTCCCTATATATATATATATATATATATATATATATATATATATATAGTGGACCTATGGGCCCTTGTCAAATGTAGTGGACTAATTAGGGAATAGGGTGCAATTTGGGATTCCACCAGTTTCAGGGCAGAACTGAGTGCATGGAGAAACCATTGTGCAGTAATAGTAATAGTAATAGTATAGTGTAGTACAGTAATAGTATAGAAATAGTATAGTATAGTAATAGTATAATAGTATAGTAATATTATAGTACAGTAATAGTATAATAGTATAGTAATAGTATAATAGTATAGTAATATTATAGTACAGTAATAGTATAATAGTATAGTAATAGTATAGTAATAGTATAATAGTATAGTAATATTATAGTACAGTAATAGTATAATAGTATAGTAATAGTATAGTAATAGTATAATAGTATAGTAATATTATAGTACAGTAATTCCATTCCATTAGACCTTCCTTGCTCTCTCCATTATAAGTCACATGTATTGTATGTATAATAATTGCAACATTTCATTGTTGTTCGTCAGCTCATTGTGTGTGTGTGTGTGTGTGTGTTCCCAGTGTGTGTATGGTGTGTGTGTCCCATACGGTGTGTGTGTCTGTCCTCTCCTCAGCCCATGGGGCAGCCAGGCAGTCTAAAACTATCCGGTACGGGACTATCTAGTTTACAGATCATCTTATAAATGGATTTCTTCCAACAGGGGTCACTGTCACGTCCTGTCTGTATGGCTGTGAAGAACTCCCTCAGGGCTAACTCTGCTATCTCTACAAACCTGTCAGGAACCTAGAGAGAGAGAGAGAGAGAGAGAGAGAGACAGAGACAGAGACAGAGACAGAGACAGAGACAGAGACAGAGACAGAGACAGAGACAGAGACAGAGAGAGAGAGAGAGAGAGAGAGAGAGAGAGAGAGAGAGAGAGAGAGAGAGAGAGAGAGAGGAGAGAGAGAGAGA
>NC_140026.1:10743752-10791252 GCF_964263955.1 Coregonus lavaretus
TAGGGACTAGTTAGTGTGGGTGTAGGGACTAGTTAGTGTGGTGAAGGGACTAGTTAGTGTGGATGTAGGGACTAGTTAGTGTGGGTGTTGGGACGAGTTAGTGTGGGTGTAGGGTCTAGTTAGTGTGGGTGTAGGGACTAGTTAGTGTGGGTGTAGGGACTAGTTAGTGTGGGTGTAGGGACTAGTTAGTGTGGGTGTAGGGACTAGTTAGTGTGGGTGAAGGGACTAGTTAGTGTGGGTGTAGGGACTAGTTAGTGTGGGTGTAGGGACTAGTTAGTGTGGGTGAAGGGACTAGTTAGTGTGGATGTAGGGACTAGTTAGTGTGGGTGTTGGGACTAGTTAGTGTGGGTGTAGGGTCTAGTTAGTGTGGGTGTAGGGACTAGTTAGTGTGGGTGTAGGCACTAGTTAGTGTGAGTGTAGAGACTAGTTATTGTGGGTGTAGGGACTAGTTAGTGTGGGTATAGGGACTAGTTAGTGTGGGTGTAGGGACTAGTTAGTGTGGGTGTAGGGTCTAGTTAGTGTGGGTATAGGGACTAGTTAGTGTGGGTATAGGGACTAGTTAGTGTGGGTGTAGGGACTAGTTAGTGTGGGTGTAGGGACTAGTTAGTGTGGATGTAGGGACTAGTTAGTGTGAGAAACAAGGAAGGAGTGAGAGATGCTGGAGGAGCAATATGCAGCGCTGAAGGAGCACTGGTGTTAGACGTAGAAGGGTTGGACAGGGCAGGGGTTAGAGGTGAGGATCAAAAGTTGACACTAGATAAGACAAGCAGTGAAAGTACAGGTAACTGCCAAAATAAAAGGAAATGCCAACATAAATTGTCTTTATACATTTACATTTACATTTTAGTCATTTAGCAGACGCTCTTATCCAGAGCGACTTACAGGAGCAATTAGGGTTAAGTGCCTTGCTCAAGGGCACATTTACGTCATTTAGCAGACGCTCTTATCCAGAGCGACTCACCAATTGGTGCGTTCACCCTATAGCCAGTGGGATAATAATAATTGGTCATTTAGCAGACGCTCTTATCCAGAGCGACTTACAGGAGCAATTAGGGTTAAGTGCCTTGCTCGAGGGCACATCGACAGATTTTTCACCTAGTGGGCTCGGGGATTAGAACCAGCGACCTTTCGGTTACTGGCACAACGCTCTTAACCACTAAGCTACCTGCCGCCCTAGGCGTATTTTTTATTTTATAATTTTTTTTTTTTTGGGGGGGGGGGGGGTAGAATAATTACTTTATCCTATCCCAGGTATTCCTTAAAGAGGTGGGGTTTCAAATGTCTCCGGAAGGTGGTGAGTGACTCCGCTGTCCTGGCGTCGTGAGGGAGCTTGTTCCACCATTGGGGTGCCAGAGCAGCGAACAGTTTTGACTGGGCTGAGCGGGAACTATGCTTCCGCAGAGGAAGGGGAGCCAGCAGGCCAGAGGTGGATGAACGCAATGCCCTCGTTTGGGTGTAGGGACTGATCAGAGCCCGAAGGTACAGAGGTGCCGTTCCCCTCACTGCTCCATAGGCAAGCACCATGGTCTTGTAGCGGATGCGAGCTTCAACTGGAAGCCAGTGGAGTGTGCGGAGGAGGGGGGTGACGTGAGAGAACTTGGGAAGGTTGAACACCAGACGGGCTGCGGCATTCTGGATGAGTTGTAGGGGTTTAATGGCACAGGCAGGGAGGCCAGCCAACAGCGAGTTGCAGTAGTCCAGACGGGAGATGACAAGTGCCTGGATTAGGACCTGTGCCGCTTCCTGTGTAAGGCAGGGTCGTACTCTCCGAATGTTGTAGAGCATGAACCTGCAGGAGCGGGTCACCGCCTTGATGTTGGCGGAGAACGACAGGGTGTTGTCCAGGGTCACGCCTAGGCTCTTCGCACTCTGGGAGGAGGACACAGCGGAGTTGTCAACCGTGATGGCGAGATCATGGAACGGGCAGTCCTTCCCTTTTCCTTTATAGGGGCGTTGGGCCACCACGAGCCGTCAGAACAGCTTCAATGTGCTTTGGTGGTTGGTAGCCTAGCGGTTGGTAGCCTAGCGGTTGAGAGCCTAGCGGTTGGTAGCCTAGCGGTTGGTAGCCTAGCGGTTGGTAGCCTAGCGGTTGGTAGCCTAGCGGTTGGTAGCCTAGAGGTTGGTAGCCTAGAGGTTGGGAGCCTAGCGGTTGGTAGCCTAGCGGTTGAGAGCGGTTGGTAGCCTAGCGGTTGGTAGCCTAGCGGTTGAGAGCCTAGTGGTTGGTAGCCTAGCGGTTGAGAGCCTAGCGGTTGGTAGCCTAGCGGTTGGTAGCCTAGCGGTTGAGAGCGTGGGGCCAGTAACCGAAAGGTCGCTGGTTTGCATCTCCAAGGCCGACTAGGTGAAAAATCTGTTGATATGCCCTTGAGCAAGGCACTTAACCCTAATTCCTCCTGTAAATTGCTCTGGATTAGAGCGTCTGCTAAATTACTAAAATGTACATGTGTCTGGAACTCCATTGTAAGGATGCGACACCAGGCGCCGCTCCAGAATCTCCCATAAGAGCCCAAATTGGGTTGAGATCTGGTGACTGAGACACACACACACTTTAAACCCCTCCATGCGCTCCTTTGAGACCCCTCTTTCAAAGTCACTGAGATCTCTTCTTCTAGCCATGGTAGCCAAAAATAATGGGCCACTGGGCATTTTTATATACATGACCCTAAGCATGATGGGATGTCCATTGCTTAATTAACTCAGGAACCACACCTGTGTGGAAGCACCTGCTTTCAATATACTTTGTATCGCTCATTTACTCAAGTGTTTTCTTTTTATTTTGAATATGCCGCAGTAGGGATTCTTACGTAACTCAAACCCAGGGTCAGAACCCGTCACGATCGTCGGAGGAAGTGGACCAATGCGCAGCGTGATAAGTGAACATACTTTATTTTGTTGAGAAACACCACACGAAACAAAACAACAAACGATACGAAACGTGAAGTCCTTGGTTACAATACAAACCACACACGGAACAAAGATCCCACAGATCACTGTGGAAAACAGGCTGCCTGAGTATGGTTCCCAATCAGAGACAACAATCAACAGCTGATTCACGTTTGCCTCTGATTGAGAACCACCCCGGCCAACATAGAAAACACCTAACTAGATAAAGAACACAGAACACAAACACATAGAAACTACACACCCTGGCTCAACATAACAGAGTCCCAAGAGCCAGGGCGTGACAGAACCGTAGGTTCTAAAGCAGTAAAACGACAGAAACAGAATTTAAGTCCCTAGCTACAAGATTCTTTGGAGGTTGTGTTGCGAATATGGTGCATGAAAGAACAGTTTACGTTGGTTGACAGTGGAGGATAATGTCACGCTACACTACATGTGTGGGTGTACACTGCAATGCTTAAAGCGGCACAGAGTGTGAGCTGGTGTCGCTGTAAATGGCCTCCCCACCACCCTGCCACTCTTTGTGAATTCAACAGTTGTATTTTCGGGCCTGGCGTTGTTGCAGATAAGTATCTTGAACTACCTAAAACGGCTGATCATCAATCATTATGACCCAGAATAAAGTAGCAGAAGTCTAACTGTCCTCATTGTATCAGCCTGTATATCACGTCTGTAATGATTCATGTACAACGTAATTCAATACACTACGAAGTTGCATACTGACTGTGTAACTGAACAGACGCCAACAGTGGCACACAGACTGTAGCTGAAGGACTGATCAGAGGAATCCTCCAACAATGACCGGAAACAGCAACACTACACAGAGATCCTGGACACCATGCAGAGAGCAGGTTCAGTCCAGTCTGGGTCTGCTTGTTTTTTCAGGTCTTTGGAAATAAACCCACTGTGCGAGATCAGAGAGATTTAGAGAGGGAGAAGGCCCCCTCTCTGCGCCCTGTCTTTCCATCCACCCCTCGTCCCCCTTCCTGCACCTCCCTGCCCTTCCTCTCCTCCTCCACCCCTCCCATCCCTCCAGCCTTCCACCCCTCCACTCCTTTCTCTGCCGCTCCATCCCCCCCCTCTCTCTTTCTCTCTCTCTCTTTCTCTCGTTCTCTCTCTCTCGTTCTCTCGTTCTCTCGTTCTCTCTCTCTCGTTCTCTCTCTCTCTCTCTCTCGTTCTCTCTCGTTCTCTCTCGTTCTCTCTCGCTCTCTCTCTCTCTCTCTCTCTCTCTCTCTCTCTCTCTCTCTCTCTCTCTCTCTCTCTCTCTCTCTCTCTCTCTCTCTCTCTCTCTCTCTCTCTCTCTCAATTCAATTCAATTCAATTCAATTTAAGGGCTTTACTGGCATGGGAAACATATGTTAACATTGCCAAAGCAAGTGAAGTAGATAGTAAACCAAAGTGAAATAAACAATAAATATTAACAGTAAACATTACACTCAGAAGTTCCAAAAGAATAAAGACATTTCAAATGTCATATTATGTGCAAATAGTTAAAGTACAAAAGGGAAAATAAATAAACATAAAAATGGGTTGTATTTACAATGGTGTTTGTTCTTCACTGGTTGCCCTTTTCTTGTGGCAACAGGTCACACATCTTGCTGCTGTGATTGCACACTGTGGTATTTCAGGGAGGGGAGGGAGGGAGGGAGGGGGGAGGGTGGGAGGGAGGGAGGGGGGAGGGGGGGAGGGAGGGGAGGGAGGGAGGGAGGGGGGGAGGGTGGGAGGGAGGGGGGAGGGGGGGGAGGGAGGGGAGGGAGGGAGGGAGGGAGGGAGTCGGGGAGGGAGGGAGGGAGGGAGGGAGGGAGGGAGAGAGGGCGGGAGGGAGGGAGGGAACCTGATATAAACTAGTCACCTCTACTTTGGCCAAATAAACAAGGTGGTGCTGGTGGTTAAAAAAGGAATCTAGAGCAGTGGACAATAACTCAAAATGAGAGAGAGAGAGAGAGAGAAAGAGCTAGAGAGAGAGAGAGAACATGTTTGTGAGGTGAAGATTGTGTAAAATGTAACAAATACACACATGTGGGTTACGGCGAAACAGTGTGTGTGCGTGCATGTGAGCTTGAGCATGTAGCCTAAATCATAACCAATTTTGAGGTGAAAGGTTGCTCAAGTTCAAAGGTTGCTGGAATCTAGAATGGCGCCGGAGAAGATGGCTGCCGTTTTACAGCCCTCTAACCAATTGTACTATTATGTGTGTTTTTCCGCGTTATTTGTAATTTATTCTGTACATAATGTTTCTGCCATCGTCTCTTATAACCAAAAAGAGCTTCTGGATATCAGGACAGCGATTACTCACCTCGTATTGGACGAAGATTTTTTCTTCAACGAGTCGGACGCGAAGGATATCCTACAGACACCCGACAAGGCCCAAATCCCCGTCATTCGCGTGAGGAAGAGACGGAGATATCGTGGACGTAGGTCGGGGTGCCTCGTAAGGATCCGACGGCGAGCGAGTAAACGGCCTCTTCCATCAATCCTATTAGCCAATGTTCAATCATTTGAGAATAAATTAGATGACCTACGATCAAGGTTATCCTATCAACGGGACATTAAAAACTGTAATATCTTATGTTTCACCGAGTCGTGGCTGAACGACGACATGGACAACATACAGCTAGCGGGCTATACGCTACATCGACAGGACAGAACGTCTGACTCCGCTAAGACAAGGGGTGGCGGTCTGTGTATATTTGTAAACAACAGCTGGTGCACATAATCAAATACTAAGGAAGTCTTGAGGTTTTGCTCGCCTGAGGTAGAGTATCTTATGATAAGCTGTAGACCACACTATTTACCAAGAGAGTTTTCATCTATATTTTTCATAGCTGTCTATTTACCACCACAAACCAATGCTGGCATTAAGATTGCAATGAATGAGCTGTATAAGGCCATAAGTGAACAGGAAAACGCTCATCCAGAGGCAGCGCTCCTAGTGGCCGGGGACTTTAATGCAGGGAAACTTAAATCCGTTCTACCTAATTTCTACCAGCATGTTAAATGTGGAACCAGAGGAAAAAAAACTCTAGACCACCTTTACTCCACACACAGAGACGCATACAAAGCTCTCCCTCGCCCTCCATTTGGCAAATCTGACCATAACTCTATCCTCCTGATTCCTGCTTATAAGCAAAAACTAAAGCAGGAAGCACCAGTGACTCGGTTAATAAAAAGTGGTCAGATTACGCAGATGCTAAGCTACAGGACTGTTTTGCTAGCACAGACTGGAACATGTTCCGGGATTCTTCAGATAGCATTGAGGAGTACACCACATCAGTCACTGGCTTCATCAATAAGTGCATCGATGACGTCGTCCCGACAGTGACCGTATGTACATACCCCAACCAGAAGCCATGGATTACAGGCAACATCCGCACAGAGCTAAAGGGTAGAGCTGCCGCTTTCAAGGAGCGGGACTCTAACCCGGACGCTTATAAGAAATCCTGCTATGCCCTCTGACGAACCATCAAACAGGCAAAGAGTCAATACAGGACTAAGATTTAATCGTACTACACCGGTTCTGACGCTCGTCGGATGTGGCAGGGCTTGAAAACTATTACAGACTACAAAGGGAAGCACAGCCGCGAGCTGCCCAGTGAAACAAGACTTCCAGACGAGCTAAACCACTTCTATGCTCGCTTCGAGGCACGCAACACTGAAGCATGCATGAGAGCACCAGCTGTTCTGGATGACTATGTGATCACGCTCTCCGTAGGCAATGTGAGTAAGACTTTTAAACAGGTCAACATTCACAAGGCCGCAGGGCCAGACAGATTACCAGGACGTTTACTCCGAGCATGTGCTGACCAACTGGCAAGTGTCTTCACTGATATTTTCAACATGTCCCTGACTGAGTCTGTAATACCAACATGTTTCAAGCAGACCACCATAGTCCCCGTGCCCAAGGACACTAAGATAACCTGCCTAAATGACTACCGACCCGTAGCACTGACGTCTGTAGCCATGAAGTGCTTTGAAGCTGGTCATGGCTCACATCAACACCATTATCCCAGAAACCCTAGACCCACTCCAATTTGCATACCGCCCCAACCGATCCACAGATGATGCAATCTCTATTGCACTTCACACTGCCCTTTCCCACCTGGACAAAAGGAACACCTACGTGAGAATGCTATTCATTGACTACAGCTCAACGTTCAACACCATAGTGCCCTCAAAGCTCATCACTAAGCTAAGGACCCTGAGACTAAACACCTCCCTCTGCAACTGGATCCTGGACTTCCTGACGGCCACCCCCAGGTGGTAAGGGTAGGTAACAACACATCTGCCGCTCTGATCCTCAATACGGGGGCCCCTCAGGGGTGCGTGCTCAGTCTCCTCCTGTACTCCCTGTTCACCCATGACTGCATGGCCAGGCACGACTCCAACACCATCATTAAGTTTGCCGACGACACAACAGTGGTAGGCCTGATCACCGACAACGATGAGACAGCCTATAGGGAGGAGGTCAGAGACCTGGCCGTGTGGTGCCAGGATAACAACCTCTTCCTCAACGTGACCAAGACAAAGGAGATGATTGTGGACTACAGGAAAAAAAAGAGGACTGAGCACACCTCCATTCTCATCGACGGGGCTGTAGTGGAACAGGTTGAGAGCTTCAAGTTCCTTGGTGTCCACATCACCAACAAACTATCATGGTCCAAACACACCAAGACAGTCGTGAAGAGGGCACGACAAAGCCTATTCCCCCTCAGGAGACTGAAAAGATTTGGCATGGGTCCTCAGATCCTCAAAAAATTCTACAGCTGCACCGTCGAGAGCATCCTGACTGGTTGCATCACCGCCTGATATGGCAACTGCTCGGCCTCCGACCGCAAGGCACTACAGAGGGTAGTGCGTACGGCCCAGTACATCACTGGGGCCAAGCTTCCTGCCATCCAGGACCTCTATACCAGGCAGTGTCAGAGGAAGGCCCTCAAAATTGTCAAAGACTCCAGCCACCCTAGTCATAGACTGTTCTCTCTGCTACCGCACGGCAAGCGGTACTGGAGTGCCAAGTCTAGGTCCAAAAGACTTCTCAACAGCTTCTACCCCCAAGCCATAAGACTCCTGAACAGCTAATCATGGCTACCCAGACTATTTGCACTGCCCCCCCACCCCATCCTTTTTACGCTGCTGCTACTCTGTTAATTATTTATGCATAGTCACTTTAACTCTACCCACATGTACATATTACCTCAACTACCTCAACTAGCCGGTGCCCCCGCACATTGACTCTACACCGGTACCCCCCTGCATATACAGTATAGCCTCCCTACTGTTATTTTATTTTACTTCTGCTCTTTTTTTCTCAACACTTTTTTGTTGTTGTTTTATTTTACTTTTTTATAAAAAAATTAATGCATTGTTGGTTAAGGGCTGTAAGTAAGCATTTCACGGTAATGTCTACACCTGTTGTATTCGGCGCATGTGGCCAATAACATTTGATTTGATTTGATTTGCTCTTAGAGAGTAGGACCAGATTGACAAAGAAAGAAGGAAGATGGCTGATAAGGAAAAAAGGAGAAAAGTGGAATATTATAATTTTTCTGTATAATTTTTACCCCCTTTTTCTCCCCAATTTCGTGATTACGATCTTGTCTCATCGCTGCAACTCCCCAAAGGGCTCGGGAGAGGCAAAGGTCGAGTCATGCGTCCTCCGAAACATGACCCGCCAAGCCGCGCTTCTTAAAACCCGCTCGCTTAACCCGGAAGCCAGCAGCACCAATGTGTCGGAGGTAACACCGTTCAACTAACGATCGAAGTCAGCCTGCAGGCGCCCGGTCCACCACAAGGAGTCCCTAGAGTGCGATAAGCCAAGTAAATACCCCCCGGGCCAAACCCTCCCCTTACCCAGACGATGCTGGGCCAATTGTGCGCTGCCCTATATGGGACTGGATCGAATGCCGCAACGCAGTGCCTTAGACCACTGCGCCACTCGGGAGGCCCAGAGTGGAATATGTATTTTTTTTGTTACCCCCTTTTTCTCCCCAATTTCGTGGTATCCAATTGGTAGTTACCGTCTTGTCCCATCGCTGCAACTCCCGTACGGACACGGGAGAGGCGAAGGTCGAGAGTCATGCGTCCTCCGAAACACAACCCAACCGAGCCGCACCGCTTAATCCGAAACACAACCCAACCGAGCCGCACCGCTTAATCCGAAACACAACCCAACCGAGCCGCACCGCTTAATCCGAAACACGACCCAACCGAGCCGCACCAATGTGCCGGAGAAACACTGTACACCTGGCGACCGAGTCAGCGCCCGACCCGCCACAGGACAAGAACATCCCTGCAGGCCAAACCCTCCCCTACCCTGGACGGCGCTGGGCCAATTGGGTCTCCCGGTTGCAGGCCGGCTGGCCAGAGCCTGGACTCGAACCAGGATCTCTAGACCACTGCGCCACTCGGGAGGCCCGGAATATGTTTCGATGGAATATGGAATGGAGGATCGCACAGAACTTTTGGAAGAGCTAGAGAAGGAAAGTCAATGTGAAGAGAGTGAGGAATTAATTGTGGTGGCAGGTGCAGTGATGACCGTTGAGAAGGAGCTGTATGGTGAGGAGGGTTGGCGTCAAGTGCAAAAAGAGGGATACGTGCTCTAGTAGCTCAGAGATGGAACATGATGAGAGTACGGATGTAGTACATGCGGTGAGGACTGCCGAGTTCGGGCCTCGGCCCGAGGATGAAAAGGATGATTCTGGTCCGGTGGGAGTGAGGTTTGTGGAGAGAATGGATCCTTGCATTTTGGCTGATCCATATGTGGTGTCAGGTTGGGTGGAGAAGAGGTTGGGGACTGTTGAGTTGGTGAAGGTAACTCGGAGTGGACTCGTGATGATTTATTGTGTTTCTTCAGTACAAAGGGAGTGGGCGCTCTGGATCACGCGATTAGGGACAAGAAATGTGACTTGCTTTGCTCTCCGGAGTAGGGCGCCGTTGAAAGGAGTGATAACGGGGTGGCATTAAGCGTTGAGGAGGATCAGTTGAAATGGAAGTTTACCAGTGTCTGGGATGCCCGCCGTTTGGTGCGCCGCAGATCCGGTGGAGAGTGTGGTGAAACAGAGAAGACGTTGTCTGTCCTCCTGAGTTTTGATGTAGAGTCTTTACCCGACAAGGTCAAGTTAGGAAGTGTAAGTTACAGTGGAGGCTGCTGAGGGGAGGACGGCTCATAATAATTTGCCGGAACGGGGCAAATGGAATGGCATCAAACACCTGGAAACCAATGTGTTTGATGTATTTGATACCATTCCACTGATTCCGCTCCAGCCATTACCACGAGCCCGTCCTCCCCAATTAAGGTGCCACCAACCTCATGTGGTAAGTTATCCTGTGAGAACGTTTGTTTCCGAAAATACTACGGTGTTTTAGGTGTCAAGTTTATGGGCATGTTTCAGCAGTGTGTAGTTAGGGAGATTCCAAGATGTGAGAAGTGTGCAGGAGGGCATGAGACGAAATAATGTGTGGTATCGGTGGAGAAAGTTGTGTGTGTTAGTTGTGGGGGTGATCATGGGGCTGGAGATCTGAGGTGTCCGGTGAGAGAAAGGCAGATTGAGGTTGCCAGGGTCAGAGTAGTACAGAAAGTGTCGTATGCCGAAGCAGTGAAGAGAGTGGTAGAGGAAGACGGGAACCTGAGAGGATTCCTATGAGTAAGCAGAGACCAAGAGAGAGTGATGGGAAGAATATGAGCTTCAGTAAGGTGTTTTTTTTTATATAGCATTCTTAGCCATGGATGTCAATTGTACTGCAGAAATGGTTAGGAAAATAGAGATTGTGGTAGCTGCGGCAGAGAAGTACTTGGGATTGCGAGGATTTACTACAGAACAGTTGCAGGGGGTTCTGTCCTCTCAGACCAAGGTAGGGTTAAATAGTGGAATAGGGTGGTGTTTCTTTTTATAGAGGGCTAATAGTTGGCAGGGCAATTTTCCTTTTTTAATGTAGGTAAACCGTGAATGGCCTCACACACCAGTACAGTAGGTGGCGGTGTAGGCACCTAACAGTTGGATGCGATCCGCCAATCCCAAAGAAGAAGAAGAAGAAGGTCGCTCTTAGGAGGACACATATAGTTCATTAATAGTTTTATATATATATATTGATATATATTATGTGTGTGTGTCTGTGTGTGTTACTGAAAAGTTGTTGTGAGGAGGACAGTTTTGTTTCAACCTATCTCTCTTATCAAGTCAGATCAAGTGACTCAGTCTTTGTCGCTCTTGGACTTTGGCTGTACTGAACCCAGTGGAGGCTCCTCAGAGGAGGAAGGGGAGGACCATCCTCCTCAGTGAATTTCATAAAAATAAAAATTGTGAAACATTTAAAAAGTTATCCTTTTTAGATAAAACTATACTAAATATATTCACGTCACCAAATAATTGATAATAATTTTGCAATGAAGGTCTACAGTAGCCTCAGCAGCACTGTGTAGGGTAGCACCATGGTGTAGCCGGAGGACAGCTAGTTTCTGTCCTCCTCTGGGTACATTGACTTCAATACAAAACCTAGGAGGCTCATGGTTCTCACCCCCTTCCATAGACTTACACAGTAATTATGACAACTTCCGGAGGAAGTCCTCCAACCTATCAGAGCTCTTGCAGCATTAACTGACATGTTGTCTACCCAATCAAAGGATCAGCAAATGAGTCTAGTACTGAAAGCATAAGCTACAGCTAGCTTGCACTGCAGTGCATAAAATGTGGTGAGTAGTTGACTCAAAGAGGGAGAAAAACAATAGTTGAACAGTTTTGAACAAATTCATTTCTTCCAAAATTAAGGAGACGCGCGAGAGAGAGAGAGAGAGAGAGAGAGAGAGAGAGAGAGCTAGCTATATTTTAAACTTTCACTTTCACTTAGCTAGCTAAATGCAGCTAGCTAGTTTAGCCTACTCAAACACCCAGCTCAAACAGAGAGGGATGCTGTTCGCTAGCTGGCTATGGCTATCCAACACTGGAACTCTTCCAAGTCAAGGTAAGCTTTTGGTTGTATTAATGTATTGCCACCGGGGCCCGCCAGTGTAACTGCTAAACTGCTTTCTAACTGTACACTGTACTGCATGATTGTAGCGGGTTTACTAAAGTGTTAGTTCTAGTAGCTACGTTGACTATGACGTTAGCTAATAATGGTTACAACGATATAGGCTGTGTGTAACGGTTAGCGGTTATGATATGAATGTTTGGCTTGGAAAGGTTTTTTTCGCCTGATCACAGACAGCTGATGTGTTGTGCACTGAAGTCCACAACCGAAGGGAAAAGGTGAGCGGAGGAGAGAGGAGGAGAGCTCGTAGATGCGAGAAGGAATACAATGAGCTGTTTATATGTGGCTACTATGAAAGTGAACTGTGTTTGCATGTGATCAGGGGTGTATTCGTTCCGCCGATTCTGTTGAAAAATGTTTATTAAACGGAAGCAAACGGAACGAAACAGGGATAAAACATACCTGAATTTAAACAATGGAAACTCTTGTTTGTAACTGTTGGACTGATGATTACACCCTAGATCAGCTAGATGCAGGCAAGAGTGTGCAAGGCGGTATTGAATGTGTCACTGTCTGTCACCTTGATTACTTAAAATTCTCCCAATCTGTGCACCAACGTCGTAAACTTTTATTCATAGGCTAGGTTGTAGCAACCTCATGATGGGTACAGGGACAATTTTAGTATCATGTAGTAGCCTAAACCTATCGATGTTTCATTGAACTGGGTGAATGGAAGATGAATGACAGTCATCCAATAAGCTGTAATAGAAATAAGGCCATGCTCATTAAAAAATAAATCATCCTCCCTCATCTTAAACGGCACCAACCGCCACTGACTGTACCAAAGACTGTATTTATGACATATAGGTCTGTCTTAGCCCAATGATGGACTAAAGGAGCCTAACGTTTCTCCGTAGTCCAAGGACCTTACGTGTTCTGTTTAAAGGCGAATTGGCTCTGGAAAGCCAAAGCAGCCAAAAAACTCCATCTAAACGTGAATCGATTCTCAATTGCAGTACAGTTCTAAAAACATAAAGCCCTCTACCTTCATATCACATAAAAAATAATTTCACAAATACAAAATATATACTTACTGTACACTGTTTTAAAACCGTCTTGCAGCCAAGAGTATTTTTCAGTAACAACACGTTTGTGGCGTCTGTCTTCCGTTTTACACACAGTTGTTCGTTAGATAGCTAGTTAGCACAGGTAGTCCAGTCGGTCTTCTGTCTGTTTTACGTAAACGAGCGCTGTAACATGGAAATATGGCAGTGTGGGAACACTAACCCTATTGTCAGTGTGTATCAATTTAACCTTTAAAAAAAAAAAATATATATATATATTATACTAGCAAGTTGGGTACTACAAAGGCATGTCCAGAGTGCAGAAAATGAGATCACGTGTCACGTGGAATTTACTGCGGTCATGACTCATGATAATAGGGTCACGGCAACAGCCCTACCCAGGACCTCCACATCACTAATTCTGATCGGCTGGGCCTGTCTCCCCAAGTGTGTGGACCTGGCTCTCAAGTGGGTGGGCCTATGCCCTCCCAGGCCCACGGATGGCTGTGCCCCTGCCCAGTCATGTGAAAATCCATAGATTAGGGCATATTTAATTTATTTCAATTGACTGATTTACTTCTATGAACTGTAACTCAGTAAAAATCTTTGAAATTGTTGTGTTTATATTTTTTGTTCAGTATATTTCTCGCCGATATGAAAGATAAGGTCCTTCCAAAACCGTAACGCGTGCGACGCGTGTTAATGTTCAGAAGACGCCTTTGTTCCAATGACTCTTACGCCTTCGAGCACACCGACAGCATTATTGCATTTTGGTACGTAGTGTCTGAACAATTTATGACTTTGCTGACGGTTGCAAATGGTCTTAGAGGATGTTGACTCAGCTTAAGGGGAGCATCTGGAGAGTAGTTCTATAGGGGCACCCTAAAGCAGAGGAAGTCTGTTAGGTGGAGTCCTGGGATTGGTCTGTAGGGGAAAACACCCATATCAGGTTACATAGGATATATATACTATGGTTTGGGACAAAGGACGGGGAGAATAACATATTTAGAGATTGGAGCCGGTTATTCTCCAGATGTCTGCAGAAGTCTGTAAATTGGCGCTGAGATCTTCAAATGTAATAAATAATTATAATCGAGGACAGTGTCAGCGGATTTCTTGTTCTCACAGCGTCTCAGCATCCGTTTTCTCGACACTACAGGTACACCAGAAGTACATTCATTTCCAATGGAACGCTGCATTTGCCTTGCAGCATTGCGTTGCAGAAGCAGTTGCAGTGTGTTCCCGTTGGTGCATACATTGGATTTATCAAACTGTATGCGTAGACAGCTTGACAGAAATGGTAGCAGAAGGTGAATGTTGAACCTTTGTTTGCACACATATCCAGATGATGCTATGTACCATTTTGCGCAATGACACTGTCGGTGTGATCATGGCGTTATGTGTAATGTAGTGGAACTGAGAGTCATGATCAAGGACTAGGTCTCTTTCTCTCTCTCTCTCTCTCTCTCCCTCTCTCTCTCTCTCTCTCTCTCTCTCTCGCTCTCTCTCTCTCTCTCTCTCTTTTTGTTTCAGAATATGGTGATAGTAACCTAATCAATGTCACTGGGAATAGGCTAGGCCTTACATTCCTCTGTAGCTCAGCTGGTAGAGCACGGCGCTTGTAACGCCAGGGTTGTGGGTTCGATCCCCGGGACCACCCATACGTAAAAATGTATGCACACATGACTGTAAGTCGCTTTGGATAAAAGCGTCTGCTAAATGGCATATTATTATTATTATTATTATTTTATTTAATTGCGCATATGCGTAAGTGTCTGGTGAAGGAGATTCCATTTGATTGTTTTTCTCACAGTTTTTCTCTGATTCCAAAACAGTTGAAAGGGGCACAAAGATCTATGACCTATTGCTTGCTCGAGACATTCCAACCAAATCATGCGGAATCATGTTTGAATGGGTGATGTGTACATCAATCAAACGGTAAACTCTACTGTCAAGGCTGAGGCTGTTATTGGTGGTCCAGGGCCCTATAAATAAGAGTGACTAGACCCTAACACGCTGATAGCGCGAGCGTTTCAAAATAAATGTACACATACATGTTATTCAATCATTTCATCCATACCGCTCGCGCGCGACAACAAGCGTCAGGGTAGCCAGGCGCTAAAATAGAACTGACGCGCTGCAAGTCCCGCCTCTCCCATCTCCTCATTGGTTTTTTAGGAGCATTTGCTCATGTGGGTGATTGAAAGCTGAACTGGGGTCCACACTCCAGTCCAGTTGGTGGTGGTAATGCACCTTAAAGTTGGTTGCCAACCGCCATATAAAGTCCAAAGAAGAAGAAGACTGAAGGAGGAGCGATTACTAGAAACTAACTATGTTTACCCTTTTATCTGTGGATTAATTGTCAGAGTAGAGGACCTTGTGCATTTCAGGTAAATTTCAACCCAATGTTTATATCCCAGGACAAATTAGCTAGCAACAGCAAGCTAGCTAGCCAAATGTCCTTGAATGTTTAATGCGTTTCGACCTGTTCCCAAATTAATATAGGTGGTTCAGATAGTTCGTTTTGATATTTCAATCTTCGCGTCTGGTGTGGATGGACAAAATCAACATGCGCACGCGGATGCTTTGTATACACTAGCACGCGGTGCCGCGCGGTGAAACACCGCTTCCCGTTCATTTTCAATGGAAGGAAAGCGAGGAGGGTGGGGGACCTTTGGGCGGCGCGAACGTGGCGTGGGAGGCGGTGAAAAAGTTAAACATTTCCCAACTTTTATGCAAATCACCAGCGGCGACCGCTGGGCCATGACCAATCATATCGAGTGGTTCACATGACGAATTTGACGCTATGCGACCCAACGCTGGAGACTTTCTTCAGCAAAGAAGAAGAAATACTAGGATGGAAGCAAATGTAAGTAATTATAACGTCATAACGAGTCATGCAAAAAATGTACAGTTGAGAGGGATATGTGAGGGATATGTGAGTCATAAAGTTAATTTACGAAAATCGATATTTAGCAAGCTAGCTGACTAGGTAACATTAGCCAGCTAGCTGGCAAACTTTATTGGCATTGTGACATGAGTATGACATTGTACTTCTGGTTGTTTAATGTTTTAGGGACTCCTGAGAACCAGCAAACCTGGCTGTCCTCTTGTGAAACAGTGGATGTAAAGAATCTAGCTAGATAAAGCATTTACTGCAAATTGAATGTACCATTTTGTAAACTTGCCTTGCCGATATTTGCCATGCAATGCCGCTGAAGTAACGTAGCTAGCTATTTTCTTGCTTATTGTGCAGTGGAGGATCAAAATACCTGTATGTCTATGGATGTGTAGCTAGCTACAGTGAGGGAAAAAAGTATTTGATCCCCTGCTATTTTGTACATTTGCCCACTGACAAAGAAATGATCAGTCTATAATTTTAATGGTAGGTTTATTTGAACAGTGAGAGACAGAATAACAACGAATAAATCCAGAAAAACGCATGTCAAAAATGGTATAAATTGATTAGCATTTTAATGAGGGAAATAAGTATTTGACCCCGTCTCAATCAGAAAGATTTCTGGCTCCCAGGTGTCTTTTATACAGGTAACGAGCTGAGATTAGGAGCACACTCTTAAAGGGAGTGCACCTAATCTCATCTTGTTACCTGTATAAAAGACACCTATCCACAGAAGCAATCAATCAATCAGATTCAAAACTCTCCACCATGGCCAAGACCAAAGAGCTCTCCAAGGATGTCAGGGACAAGATTGTAGACCTACACAAGGCTGGAATGGGCTACAAGACCATCGCCAAGCAACTTGGTGAAAAGGAGACAACAGTTGGTGCGATTATTCGCAAATGGAAGAAACACAAAATAACTGTCAATCTCCCTCGGCCTGGGGCTCCATGCAAGATCTCACCTCGTGGAGTTGCAATGATCATGAGAACGGTGAGGAATCAGCCCAGAACTACACGGGAGGATCTTGTCAATGATCTCAAGGCAGCTGGGACCATAGTCACCAAGAAAACAATTGGTAACACACTACGCCGTGAAGGACTGAAATCCTGCAGCGCCCGCAAGGTCCCCCTGCTCAAGAAAGCACATATACAGGCCCGTCTGAAGTTTGCCAATGAACATCTGAATGATTCAGAGGAGAACTGGGTGAAAGTGTTGTGGTCAGATGAGACCAAAATTGAGCCCTTTGGCATCAACTCAACTCGCCGTGTTTGGAGGAGGAGGAATGCTGCCTATAACCCCAAGAACACCATCCACACCGTCAAACATGGAGGTGGAAACATCATGCTTTGGGGGTGTTTTTCTGCTAAGGGGACAGGACAACTTCACCGCATCAAAGGGACGATGGACGGCGCCATGTAACGTCAAATCTTGGGTGAGAACCTCCTTCCCTCAGCCAGGGCATTGAAAATGGGTCGTGGAGGGGTATTCCAGCATGACAATGACCCAAAACACATGGCCAAGGCAACAAAGGAGTGGCTCAAGAAGAAGCACATTAAGGTCCTGGAGTGTCCTAGCCAGTCTCCAGACCTTAATCCCATAGAAAATCTGTGGAGGGAGCTGAAGGTTCGAGTTGCCAAACGTCAGCCTCGAAACCTTAATGACTTGGAGAAGATCTGCAAAGAGGAGTGGGACAAAGTCCCTCCTGAGATGTGTGCAAACCTGGTGGCCAACTACAAGAAACGTCTGACCTCTGTGATTGCCAACAAGGGTTTTGCCACCAAGTACAAAGTCATGTTTTGCAGAGGGGTCAAATACTTATTTCCCTCATTAAAATGCAAATCAATTTATAACATTTTTGACATGCGTTTTTCTGGATTTTGTTGTTGTTATTCTGTCTCTCACTGTTCAAATAAACCTACCATTAAAATTATAGACTGATCATGTCTTTGTCAGTGGGCGAACATACAAAATCAGCAGGGGATCAAATACTTTTTTTCCCTCACTGTATGTAGCCGATCTGTATATGGACCCTAAAACATTTGGTATAAATATTAGTTCTGAACCTAGCTATGAACCTCAGCTATCATAGCCGGTTGTATCGACTTCAAAACAGTCTGAATGGCATCAATGAAGCCTATGGATTGAGTAGAATATAACATAACTTTATTGTTCCGAGGATGCAAGTCATAGTTATTACCAAGCATGAGATCCCTGCATTGTAGCCTGTACATTGAATATATTCACTGATCATGTACTCTACCTTGGCAAATAAAGGTGCGGTTCAGGTATGAATGTCTGTGAGACATTAGTTTTCAGTCATATCCAATACCAGGAGTATCAAACTCCAGTCTTTGAATGATTCTGTGTATGCATGTATGTATTACAATTATACACTTCAACAGTGTTTACGAATCCTGGTCCTGGGACATCAATGGTTACACACTGTAACTATGCAATAGACTAGAAACATAATTTAACTAGTTAAAGGCTGATTTGTAATTCATATACAGTACCAGTCAAAAGTTTGGACACACCTACTCATTCAAGGGTTTTTCTTTATTTTTTACTATTTTCTACATTGTAGAATAATAGCGAAGACATCAAAACGATGAAATAACACATATGGAATCATGTAGTAACCATAAAAGTGTTAAACAAACCAAAATATATTTGAGAATATTCAAATAGCCACCCTTTGCCTTGATGACAGCTTTGCACCCTCTTGGCATTCTCTCAACCAGCTTCATGAGGAATGCTTTTCCAACAGTCTTGAAGGATGGGATGGCGTATCGCTGCAGAATGGCGTATGTGCCTTGAATTCTAAATAAATCACAGACAGTGTCACCAGCAAAGCACCATCACACCTCCTCCTCCATGCTTCACTGTGGGAACCACACATGCGGAGATCATCCGTTCACCTACTCTGCGTCTCACAAAGACACGGCGGTTGGAACCAAAAATCTCACATTTGGACTCATCAGACCAAAGGACAGATTTCCACCGGTGTAATGTCCATTGCTCGTGTTTCTTGGCCCAAGCAAGTCTCTTCTTCTTATTGGTGTCCTTTAGTAGTGGTTTCTTTGCAGCAATTCGACCATGAAGGCCTGATTCACGCAGTCTCCTCTGAACAGTTGATGTTGAGATGTGTCTGTTACTTGAACTCTTTGAAGCATTTATTTGGGCTGCAATCTGAAGTGCAGTTAACTCTAATGAACTTATCCTCTGCAGCAGAGTCTCTGGGTCTTCCTTTCCTGTGGCGGTCCTCATGAGAGCCAGTTTCATCATAGCGCTTGATGGTTTTTGCGATTGCACTTGAAGAAACTTCCAAAGTTCTTGAAATTTTCTGGATCGACTGACCTTCATGTCTTAAAGTAACGATGGACTGTTGTTTCTCTTTGCTTATTTGAGCAGTTTTTGCCATAATATGGACTTGGTATTTTACCAAATAGGGCTATCTTCTGTATAGATTGGCTCAAACGCATTAAGAAGGAAATAAATTCCAGAAATTAACGTTTTAACAAGGCACACCTGTTAATTTAAATGCATTCCAGGTGAAGCTGGTTGAGAGAATGCCAAGAGTGTGCAAAGCTGTCATCAAGGCAAAGGGTGGCTACTTTGAAGAATCTCAAATATAAAATATATTTTGATTTATTTAACACTTTTTTGGTTACTACATGATTCCATGTATGTTATTTCATAGTTTGTCTTCACTATTATTCTACAATGTAAATTTATAGTACAAATAAAGAAAAACCCTGGAATGAGTAGGTGTGTCCAAACTTTTGACTGGTACTGTATACAGAAACAACATTTAAAAACAGTACACTACACTTGCTTTGCATCATGTAAATACTCTAAAACAGGTTCATCTTAATATCTCATTTCCTTAATCTGCACTGATCTGAGGACACAGGATAGGTGTAGTATTTCATCCAATGAGAGACTTAATTTCAACCAGCAGAGAATGTGAAACGCTTTATTGAAAGAAGTTCATTATCCAAGTGTTATAAATACATGCGTTATAAATATTATAATTGTAATATTATAAATACAAGTTCAATCTGTACTTCAATGCACATCTGGTGTGTATTATAAAAACAGAGGAAGAAATAGGAGGTGGGGAGAGAGGTGTGAGAAAGAGGAGGTGGGGAGAGAGGTGGGAGGAAGAGGAGGTAGGGAGAGAGGTGGGAGAAAGAGGAGGTGGGGAGAGAGGTGGGAGGAAGAGGAGGTGGGGAGAGAGGTGGGAGAAAGAGGAGGTGGGGAGAGAGGTGGGAGGAAGAGGAGGTGGGGAGAGAGGTGGGAGAAAGAGGAGGTGGGGAGAGAGGTGTGAGAAAGAGGAGGTGGGGAGAGAGGTGTGAGAAAGAGGAGGTGGGGAGAGAGGTGTGAGAAAGAGGAGGTGGGGAGAGAGGTGGGAGGAAGAGGAGGTGGGGAGAGAGGTGGGAGAAAGAGGTGGGAGGAAGAGGAGGTGGGGAGAGAGGTGGGAGAAAGAGGAGGTGGGAGGAAGACAGCATGTGATTAATGAATTATAGTGCTACTAGAGAAGACAGCATATGATTAATGAATTACAGTGCTACTAGGGAAGACAGCATGTGATTAATGAATTACAGTGCTACTAGGGAAGACAGCATATGATTAATGAATTACAGTGTTACTAGGGAAGACAGCATATGATTAATGAATTACAGTGCTACTAGGGAAGACAGCATATGATTAATGAATTACAGTGCTACTAGGGAAGACAGCATATGATTAATGAATTACAGTGCTACTAGGGAAGACAGCATATGATTAATGAATCAGTGCTACTAGGGAAGACAGCATATGATTAATGAATTACAGTGCTACTAGGGTAGACAGCATATGATTAATGAATCAGTGCTACTAGGGAAGACAGCATATGATTAATGAATTACAGTGCTACTAGGGAAGACAGCATATGATTAATGAATTACAGTGCTACTAGGGAAGACAGCATATGATTAATGAATTACAGTGCTACTAGGGAAGACAGCATATGATTAATGAATCACAGTGCTACTAGGGAAGACAGCATGTGATTAATGAATTACAGTGCTACTAGGGAAGACAGCATATGATTAATGAATTACAGTGCTACTAGGGAAGACAGCATATGATTAATGAATTACAGTGCTACTAGGGAAGACAGCATATGATTAATGAATTACAGTGCTACTAGGGAAGACAGCATATGATTAATGAATTACAGTGCTACTAGGGAAGACAGCATATGATTAATGAATCACAGTGCTACTAGGGAAGACAGCATATGATTAATGAATCACAGTGCTACTAGGGAAGACAGCATATGATTAATGAATTACAGTGCTACTAGGGAAGACAGCATGTGATTAATGAATTACAGTGCTACTAGGGAAGACAGCATATGATTAATGAATTACAGTGCTACTAGGGAAGACAGCATATGATTAATGAATTACAGTGCTACTAGGGAAGACAGCATATGATTAATGAATTACAGTGCTACTAGGGAAGACAGCATATGATTAATGAATTACAGTGCTACTAGGGAAGACAGCATATGATTAATGAATCACAGTGCTACTAGGGAAGACAGCATATGATTAATGAACTACAGTGCTACTAGGGAAGACAGCATGTGATTAATGAATTACAGTGCTACTAGGGAAGACAGCATATGATTAATGAATTACAGTGCTACTAGGGAAGACAGCATATGATTAATGAATTACAGTGCTACTAGGGAAGACAGCATGTGATTAATGAATTACAGTGCTACTAGGGAAGACAGCATATGATTAATGAATTACAGTGCTACTAGGGAAGACAGCATATGATTAATGAATTACAGTGCTACTAGGGAAGACAGCATATGATTAATGAATTACAGTGCTACTAGGGAAGACAGCATATGATTAATGAATCACAGTGCTACTAGGGAAGACAGCATATGATTAATGAATTACAGTGCTACTAAACTTCATATTCTCTCAGTTCATCACAGTTCCATAATACTGTCTCTAGCGGTGTCTCCTAACCAGCCTTGGGACCCCAGTCGGCCCGAAGGTTATCTTAAGAGCGGGTGAGGTGGCGATGACGGGACTGGGGGTTGGCATCCTCTCTCACATCAAAACATACCTGCAGACGAGAAACTGATAGAGAGAGAGAGAGAGAGAGCATGATTAAGCCTTTTTATTCTAACACTGTCAGTCATCATAATCATCAGGAGGTGAAATGCAAAAACTGACCTTGGATCATTAACTCTGGGACTACTACGTCTCTATCTGTATTTCAATGTAAAGCATCTCTTTAATAATACTTCCTGTTGACCCGACCAAGTGACCTCTCACCTCTGATCATGCTGTGCCCTCTATGTAGCCAGTTCAGATGCGGGAGGGGTTCACCGACACAGCTGATATAACCTAGAGGATTTAGGGAGAAGGGAAGGGTTCACCGACACAGCTGATATAAGCTAGAGGATTTAGGGAGAAGGGAAGGGTCCACTAACACAGCTGATATAACCTAGAGGATTTAGGGAGAAGGGGGGGGAGAGCGATGAAGTGAAGCAGAGAGACTGTTATTGAGAAAATAAGGTAGTTAAAGAGACACAGTTCAACAGGAATCTGCGTGTGTGGCCTCACCTGGTGTCCACACTGAGCGGCTGCAGAGTACTTTATACTGAAAAACATTCACAGACACACGAGGACAAACAATAGTGTAGTTATATAAATAATGAAGTGTCTTACTATTCTCCATGGTTGGTCCTCTGGCCTATTCTTTGAAGGTGGAAGGAGCCACAGATATACACCAGAGCCTGCTTACTGCACAACACAATCCATCAGTCAGATTGATACACGAGTGTTTAGGTGTGGGTTATAGGGTGTCTAATTGTGCTCAATATGGGTGACTCTTAAAATAGCCTGTTTTGTTTTTGTACAGACATCACCTTTACCTGAACAGCACCCTCACCTGAGAAGCAGAAATCAAAAGGTAGAGAAACTGGGAATGTAATAACTGCAGTTGACATAGCTAAGTAAATGGAAGAATACTCATATTGCAATGTGAATGGCTCTTAAAATAGCCTTTGGTTGTGCATAGTGTAGTCTATGGTGTTGCCAGGGAACAGCACCCTCTTCGAAGAAGTAGGAGGTGAAGATCTCCCGCACACAGATTGCCTGCCGTGCTGCGTTGTTGGCCCCCATCCTTGAAACATCCTGCAGAGCAGCAGACTTCTCCTCTGGCACACGGCGGCGAGGTACAGATCCCCTCCTGGACCTCGTGTCCATCCTCATGAAGTTATGCAGGACCCAGGTAGCCTTCACACACGCCTGAATTCCCCCAGGAGGCAGTCCCAGGTGGCCCTGGTCACCCAACCTTGCAGTGCCCTACACGGTAACTGTAGGCAATCGTTTTGAAGGAATCTCCAGTTGCAAGGTATCTGTAGGAATATGGAAGATAATGTAATTATTAGACTTTTACATCACCAGGTCATTGTGGATTACTAAAGTATAATATCCCTTATAACAAATCATATCTCATAACAATGTCACGTTCATTCATAGACGGGTCAGACCAAGGCACAGCATGATATGCATACATGTTTATTTGAACCAAATAAACGTAACGTCCAAGGTACACAAACAACATACCTCACACAGAACAAGATCCCACAACTACACAGTGCCAATAGGCTGCCTATGTATGGTCCCCAATCAGAGACAACGAGCGACAGCTGCCTCTGATTGGGAACCACACCGGCCAACATAGAAATACCCATACTAGAACCCACATAGAAAATACTACATAGAAGATCACACCCTGACTCAACAAATAAGAGTCCCCAGAGTCAGGGCGTGACAAACAAATCTAACCTGTACCCCCGCACATTGTCTCGGTACCGGTACCCCCTGTATATAGCCTCGTTATTGTTATTTTATTGTGTTATTTTTTAAATATATTTTTTAACCTTCGTATATTTAGTAAATATTTTCTTAACTCTATTCCTTGAACTGCATTGTTGGTTAAGTGCTTGTAAGTAAGCATTTCACGGTAAGGTCAACACCTGTTGTATTCGGCGCATGTGACAAATACAATTTGATTTGATTTGATAGCATTGCATGGATTAGATGCATGTGTAGCATGTGACAACAGCAGGATCATATCAAGGATAGCGTCACAAATGAATACATAAATACCCCTTGAAGCTTGAGTCCCCAGCACCAGGACTGAGAACCACTGCTCTTCATTGGGACCTCTTCATCTGCAGACAGGCTTTCGCAGCTCTCTGTATCTGAGGACAGAAAACATCACAAGAAACAGACTTCATTATGCTCAAATTAGACCGCACTGAATATTATGTTACTATTATCTCCGTCCTCACCTCTAGGGACTGGAACTACACAAAAGTACCTGCCCTTTCCAGAATAGCCTGCTCTCTCACTCCTTTCACCCTCCTCCGTGGCTGTTCGCTAGCTACCTACAAATGCATTTGGAGTTGTTGTTTTTTACAATGATAAATACATAAAGATAGCTAGCTAATATGAAGTTAGGCAGCTATACAGTATGTAAATTTGTCTAGATAGCTAGCTAATATGAAGTTAGGTAGCTATACAGTATGTAAATTTGGCTAGATAGCTAGATTGGAAACAATGCAGCAACGTTTGTTTTGTCACCAGAGCGGTTTAGAGCACATTACTATTTACCTGTGAATAAATTCATGAAATGGAGAATGGATTAAACTTTTTATCCATTTTAATAACCAGACCTTCATACAAACTTGCTATGCTGAATTGTTGTCGAACATGCTGGCGGCACACCCACAAGCGAGCCACTCTGGGCGTCGAGAGGACAGAGAGCGAGTAGGCACACACCTTTTACGGACTCAACGGAGTCTGACTTTTTTTTAAACGGGTAATTTTATGAGGCAAACGTTTATGCATTTGGGAGAGAAGCTAACACTTTTGAGCTACATTTCCAAAAAACCTTTTGAGATGTTTTGTTAGTTTGGACCGGTGGAATGTTGGTTTCTGCGCGATTATCGTCAACTGATTAGCTAGCTGGTTCATTGCCTAACTAACTAACGGTAGCTAGTTTGTTTAGTTAACAAAAGATACATAACGACGATATAATAATTATTTGGATTGACTAGACTACTTTTCACAATAGCCCCACAACAGGAAAGGAAAACTGCCTTATAGATGTCGGGAAAAACCTCTTCAAAAATGGAAACGTGTGACTTTTTAACGTCTTAAGTTAAGAGCCCAGTCGCTGTTTGTCGAAGAGGTGATCCTTCATTCGGAGGATAGGCTAACGTTTCCATTTAATTGAAGGTGAACTTGACACTGTTGTCTTTTCTACAGACAAAAAAACAAAATCGTGCCGAAGATGAGTAAGGACACCGAGATCGATATGAAGGATGTTGAGTTGAGCGAATTAGACCAGGAGAAACTACCGATGGCCGGCGACGGACCGGGGGCTGAGAAGAACGGGAGCGTGAAGCTGAAGGTACCGGATGAGGATGTCAAGTTTACCGGGATGTTGAAAGAAGAGCTCATGAAAGTTTCTGGCACACCAGGGTAAATTAAGAGATGGTTGTTGTTGGCTTATACTTTTTTTTTTTAAACTGTATTGCTAGCTAAATTAAACGTAAAGTTGCTATAAATCAATTCGAATTACTGAATCTACAATGTAGCTATGTATATTCTACAATTGAAACTTATTTCACTCGGTTGCTGGTTCGAATAACCGAGTAGACAAGGTGAAATATCTGTCGCTGTGCCCTTGACCAAAGCACTTAACCATAATTTGCTACAGGGGCGTTATACTACTATGGCTGTAAAACAACACATTTCACTGAACCTATCCGGTCTCTGTGACAACATTTATGTATTTATTTCTCCCCTCCAGGTGGGTGAGGACTCGCTGGGTTCTCCTGGTGCTGTTCTGGCTCGGCTGGGTGGGGATGCTGGCTGGAGCCATAGTGATCATCGTCCAGGCCCCCAGGTGTAAACCCCAACCTGAGATGAACTGGTGGAATCAGGGTCCTCTCTATCAGATATCTGACCTGGGCGCCTTCAACCACGACAAGGGAATCAAAGGTGAGGGTATTGATGAGGAGATGGGACACAATTAGCTTCAGGAATATCTACTAAGATAAAACAGGATATCATACACAGCATTATGGGTAATGTAGTAGATCATACTGGTGGAACCAGGGTCCTCTATACAGACACACAGACGTCCCCCTGCCCCATTATGTAGTAGGATACCGTTACATTTAAAGAACATCTTATTAGCGTCTGCCATGAGAAAGGAGAACCCTTGATTTGAAGGAAGTGAATCTAGGTTGAGTGAGTTGTCAGGCTTGTGGTTAAATGAGGCAGTCAGTCAGAGTGTCTTGTGACTCTCAGCTGCCTGTCCTCCAGCCTACTAACTGCTGACTTCGCTAACCGCTATCTGACTCAAACTAGAGTTCATGGTAGAACCCCCCCCCCCCGAAAAACGTCATTTTCTGTTAAAAAAAACAAAAACAAAAAACAGACTTGTCATAATTTCAGTTTCAAAAGTTCGCTTGTTCGAATCCGCGAGCTGACTAGGTGAAAAATCTGTCTGTGCCCCTGAGCAAGGCACTTAACCCTAATTGCTCCTGTAAGTCGCTCTGGATAAGAGCGTCTGATAAATTGTCAACAAATGTGAGTCTTTTGTAAGTTGATTGTAGGACACGAGGGCCCATTTCTATCTCTTTCAGTTTTCACGTGCCGTTTTGGCTAACAGTAAACTGATTCTAGACCCTTTTTCCCGTTAAAACACCTGACTGGCCTTGTTTTCCCTTCACACACCGGGACTGAAGGAAAGATTCACACACACTTGCTCTGAGTCAGTACCTGCTCACTGAAGCACACTACTCCTCTTTTCTATCTGTTCTCTTCCTCCTTTCTTATCACCTCTCACCCCCCTTTCCACTGTCCCCTCTCCTCTTCCACTGTCCCCTCTCCTCTTACACTGTCCCCTCCCCTCTTACACTGTCCCCTCCCCTCTTACACTGTCCCCTCCCCTTTCCACTGTCCCCTCCCCTGTCCTTTCCCCTGTCCCCTCCCCTTTCTCCTGTCCCCTCCCCTTTCCACTGGCCCCTCCCCTTTCCACTGGCCCCTCCCCCCATCCTATCACCTTCTGACCTGTACATGGTTGTGGTGAAGGGCCTTGTCTGTGCAGAAGGATTCACTTCTATCTCTCCCTTTCTCTCTCTCTCCTCCCCCCTCTCTCCAGGTGTAGTGGAAGTATTAGACAGTCTGAACCAGTTGAAGGTGAAGGGCCTGGTTCTGGGGCCTCTCCACACTGTGCTGCAGGACCAGGCAGACACACTAGACCTGGTCTCCATGGACCCTCGGGTAGGAACTGACCAGGACCTGCTGGCTCTGCTGGACAAGGCCCACAAGAAGGGTGAGTGACTGGGACACAAACCTGCTCTGCACAAGGTGTGGTTGTTTGAGCTGCCGGTCTCTGATCTGAGGCCTGGCTGTTTGTCCTATTCAGCTGACAACAGTAAATATTATAGTGTAATAATGAATCTTGGGTTTTTATAAACCCTTAAAATACCTGAGCTCCCAATAATGATCTCTCTCCTGACTGCAGCACTTTTATTTCTGTCTGTCAGGTATCTCGGTGGTGTTGAACCTGACCCCTAACCCTGGAGCTGACCCCTGGTTCAGTCCTGACCGCCTGCCTGAAGTACTGGACAATCTGCGTGTGAGAGAAAGTGATCTGTGCCATTTTGAATACCCTTCTTAAGGTCTTCTCTCTGTCCTCCAGTGTGCCTCTCTGTTTAAATGAATACCCTTCATAATGTCTTCTCTCTGTCCTCCAGTGTGCCTCTCTGTTTAAATGAATACCCTTCATAATGTCTTCTCTCACTCTGTGTGACTGGTCTGTTAGTCTATTAACCACCCTACTCTAATGGCTGAGGCAACTCTGTATGTGAAATGTGTCTCATACAATTATTCATTAATTCTCCAGTCTGCTGCTAAACACTGGCTGGGTATGGGTGTAGATGGCGTGCAGGTGTCCGGCCTCGCTGCTGCCAGCTCCTCTCCTGATTGGTACAAGGTCCAGGGCGTCTTCCAGGGCAACAGGACAGAACAAGTTGTGAAGAAGAGGTAACTTTAGGTCAGACAGGAAATAGATGTCAACAGGACAGAACAAAGTTGTGAAGAAGAGGTAACTTTAGGTCAGACAGGAAATAGATGTCAACAGGACAGAACAAAGATGTGAAGAAGAGGTAACTTTAGGTCAAACAGGAAATAGATGTCAACAGGACAGAACAAAGATGTGAAGAAGAGGTAACTTTAGGTCAAACAGGAAATAGATGTCAACAGGACAGAACAAAGTTGTGAAGAAGAGGTAACTTTAGGTCAGACAGGAAATAGATGTCAACAGGACAGAACAAAGATGTGAAGAAGAGGTAACTTTAGGTCAAACAGGAAATAGATGTCAACAGGACAGAACAAAGTTGTGAAGAAGAGGTAACTTTAGGTCAGACAGGAAATAGATGTCAACAGGACAGAACAAAGATGTGAAGAAGAGGTAACTTTAGGTCAAACAGGAAATAGATGTCAACAGGACAGAACAAAGATGTGAAGAAGAGGTAACTTTAGGTCAAACAGGAAATAGATGTCAACAGGACAGAACAAAGATGTGAAGAAGAGGTAACTTTAGGTCAAACAGGAAATAGATGTCAACAGGACAGAACAAAGATGTGAAGAAGAGGTAACTTTAGGTCAAACAGGAAATAGATGTCAACAGGACAGAACAAAGATGTGAAGAAGAGGTAACTTTAGGTCAAACAGGAAATAGATGTCAAAAGCGTAACTGGAGGTCAAACACGGAAAAGTTGCAGCGAGTGTATAAAGGCTCTTTTCAAACCAGACAAACAGATGCGTAAAAAACACAGCTACTCATCATGGGCATTGGTTTAAAGCCACCTTAACACAGACAAGCCACCCTAACACAGACAAGCCACCCTAACACAGACAAGCCGCCCTAACACAGACAAGCCGCCCTAACACAGACAAGCCGCCCTAACACAGACAAGCCGCCCTAACACAGACAAGCCACCCTAACACAGACAAGCCACCCTAACACAGACAAGCCACCCTAACACAGACAAGCCGCCCTAACACAGACAAGCCACCCTAACACAGACAAGCCACCCTAACACAGACAAGCCGCCCTAACACAGACAAGCCGCCCTAACACAGACAAGCCGCCCTAACACAGACAAGCCACCCTAACACAGACAAGCCGCCCTAACACAGACAAGCCGCCCTAACACAGACAAGCCACCCTAACACAGACAAGCCACCCTAACACAGACACTGTGAGTAGGTAGCTGCCGGGAGGCTGCAAGGCTTACGGCTGCATCTCAATAGTCTATAAAGTACTTTTCCTCTCCTTGACTCATCTGCTCTGATGGTCAGAACCTGGCTTTAATGCCTGGGTCGTGGCTCAGTTGACACGTTGTTTTGATCAGTGTAGTCGGAAATCAGAAGGCTTTAGTTGGATCAGGGCTCAATAAAGTCTGGGGAACCCAGGGAAAGGGGGAAACGCATGCAGTGTGTCTGGCTAATACAGAGTAGTGCCCTCCCTTGGCCAGTTAGGGGTACTGTGGGAGTCGGGTCTGTTCATGAAGCGTCTGAGTAGTAGTGCTGATCCAGGAGCAGGTCCCTCCTGTCATGTGATCTTATTATGATCATGTGATCTTATTATGATCCTAGATCGGCACTCCGACTCTTGACTCTTTGGGCCGGTTTGCTGGACACAGATTGAGCTTAGTCCTGTACTAAAATGTACTTTCACTAGAGATTGTCCATTGAGAGTAATATTGAACATGTTCTAAACTCCTCCTCTTCCTCCAGAGCTCTGATAGGAGTGGTAGATGGTCTGTTCTAAACTCCTCCTCTTCCTCCAGAGCTCTGATAGGAGTGGTAGATGGTCTGTTCTAAACTCCTCCTCTTCCTCCAGAGCTCTGATAAGAGTGGTAGATGGTCTGGACTCCTCTGCTGTCTCTCAACTCCTCTGGTGTGGACCTGCTGTTGTCCGATGTCCTCACGACCCCTGGAGACTCAGGTAAACACTGACGAAGAAGACCAGGAAGAGGAGGAGGATGATTTGCTAAAATGGCCCTACACACACACACACACACACACATCTGAATTACCAAGCTAACCATAATGATATGACGAAAGACAATATGAAAAGACACACACTCCTCAACACATGTACCAAAATCTTAAACCTCAACATAAACCTAACCATCTCATCCTCCAGGTATCCAGAGAGCCCATGTCCATCCAGGATCTGATCTCTACCCAGAAACAGAGCTCTCTAGCCTGGGGACTAGGAGGGACCAGGGGGAACCACCTGGCTAGCGTGGTGGAGAAACCAGAGCTGGTGCGGCTCTACCAGGTACAGGAAATCCTTCCTGCAAGCGTGAAGGTGTACTTGCGGATGATTGACACAATCAATTTCCCCTGGATGGGTAATCAAGTATTTATTCTCATCCCAGCTACTGCTGTTCACTCTGCCTTGGAACTCCTGTCTTCATCTATGGAGATGAGATGGGGATAGTTGGCTCCACACTGAGGCTGCTACTGAAGGAGCTGCCAAGGTACAGACTGGTTATACTGCTCTCTGGTACTATACGTGTTGTTTTATTCAAATTTTGTCAAATGTTTTAACTGAGAAGTTTGGCTAGTAAAAAAAACTGAAATTCTAATGCACTACCAAGGTTTTCCAGCACACAGCTTTGACCTACTACAGTAGCTATGTTGGTCTAGTGGACTTCAGTCAACATGTATCCACCAAAGGGCAGATTAGGATTCAAACCCTCCAACAGCCAATTTATATCACCCAGTATTGTTGGTCTCTCTCCTCTCCAGGCCCAGAAGACTCATCGTCTGACCTGTCGTTCGTGGTTTAAGACCCTCTCTGACCTGAGGGGTGAAGAACGTTCCCTCCTTCACGGGGACTACTTCCCCCTCCACACCTCCTCCTCATCCCTCATCACCACCCTATCCATGGTCCTCAACGACCCAGGTATTTTTTTATTTCATTTGAATATCCTTGTTTTTTCCAATATATTTTATATTTTCCGAATGAGACGTTAGTGTGTCGTGAAAATCAATAAAAGCTCACAGAAACAACATGATTAAAAACATCGTCAAGCTATACGTTACAATACTGACAGGATTCCCTCCTCCTCTTCCCAGACCTGGGTCTCCCGGAGCGGGCTAAAGTCAAGATGAGTACAGACCCTGAGAGCCTGGCCGCAGACAGCTCTGTCTCGCTGGATGAACTGCTGCTGGGACCAGGGACAGGCTGTTCTGCTGACCTTCCCCTTCGCTTAGGAGGACACCAGGACTAGAACAGGCCAGAATAAGAAACGGATAAACTGAACTTTTAGACCGCGAGCAGAGGGAGAATGCAGTAAGGATGTTTTTAGACCACAGACATCTAGCAGAAGCAGTACGAACAGAAGTTTTAGCCGGTGCAACAAAACAAAAAAAAAAAAGGTGATAAGATCTGATCAAAATGTTTTTGTTTGCCATTGTTTAGAAAAACTGTTTAAAAGGAACTTTTTAGTTCTGTTATTTATGAAACGTTGGAGTTTGAATTTGAATGTGAAAACGGTTGATTTTTGAATAATCGGCGTTCCAGTGAATATAACTGTCATTGTGTTGGAGAAAGCTACGGACTACAGCTTGAAGTTGTTCTGACTCAAAGTTGAACCGAGTTAAATAAATGTCCTGTGTAATATTGCCTGTTGACAAACATCGACTCTGTTTCTGTCGCTCTCCCTCTACACAGAATTTATTAGATTTATTTGACTATTGTTATTTTTACTGCTGCTCTTTAATTATTTGTTACTTTTTATTTTTTTATTTTTTATTTTTAGGGTATTCTTTCTTGAAACTGCATTGTTGGTTAAGGGCTTGTAAGAAAGCGTTTCACTGTAAGGTCTACACCTGTTTTATTCGGCGAATGTGACAAATAAAATGTGATTTGAATAAAGTGTGTTTCATATGCGTTTGCCTTGTTCTGTGTGTGTGAGACGTTGGCCAAATGCCACACGCTTGCCGTTAAGCCTTGCAGGCACAGGAGCGTTACAGGTGTGATTAAGTATGTCAGAAAGAGAAAGGATCTCATGACCCTATTAAATCCCCCCCCCCTTGACACAGGTGACTACCCACAGCCAAGATGGTTGTTAGTTACCACTGTAAGGATTTGAGTGTTCAGTCTCCTGCAGTGGTGTAAAGTACTTATTTAAAAACATATTTTGGGGGGTATCTGTACTTTACTATTTACATTTTTGACCAATTTTACTTCACTACGTTCCTGAAGAAAATAATGTACTTTTTACTCCATACATTTCCCCTGACACCCAAAAGTACTCGTTACATTTCGACTGTGCCCCCGGCTTGCCATAAATTAAAAACAAGAAAATGGTGCTGTCTGGTTTGCCTAATGTAAGGAATGTGAACTGATTTACGCTTTTTACTTTTGACACTTGAGTAAAAGTATTTGATTTTACATTTACTTAAGTAGTATTTTACCGTGAGACACTTTTACTTCATTCATTTTCTATTCAGGAATCTTTACTCTTACTCATTTATGACAGTTTGGGGGTATTTTTTTTGTGCGCTATGTCAAGTCGAATGTGTTTCATGCAGTAGTGTGTGTGTGTGTTCAGTGCTGGCGCATGTAGTGACGAGAACTTTCCCAAAACCACACGTAGGCAAAGGTTGATGTAACAATGGTAAGACGATGACTAAGAGAACTACTGATACATTGCATATGCCTCGCTATCTTGGCCACATGAGTCTGAATGGATCCTACAGCAGCTTCGGGAAATCTAAACTAGAATGTGCTGCAAGAAGGTATTGCATCTAGAGATGTAAGGTTATATGTGGATGGTACATGCGATGGAGAGTTGTGGTCGAGTGGGACTCCGGCAAATAGTATAACACATTTTGGTTAATGAGCCATTTTTGTACATTTTTCTCAGCTTTTTATTTTCTTTATGTTGGCGAGAACATTTCATTTCATTTTATCATCGGGCTGCCGAACCCAAAGTTGCTCCTAAATCCATTGATTTGCTGCTGTAAACTCATGAACTTGCTGCGTTTCTTCAAATGGTGAAGTTGACCTTTGACACGTTATTTGATGACTACTAGTCTACGCCCCAAATATCATTGACTCTTTATTATATTGTAATGGCCACACACATCTTAAACCATATTTCATATTTTTTTTGCATTGTACACATGTAGAAAACGTACTACATTGATATTGATTACTGCGTTGTTGGGTTTGGAGCTGGAAAGAAAGGCATTTCACTGTACTTGTGCACGTGACATAACTTGATACTTGAAACGGGCTTTTACACGCAGTAGCATGTGTGTGTGTTCAGTCACGTAGATTCAGTCGTGTGTGTGTGTGTGTGTTCAGTCACGTAGATTCAGTCGTGTGTGTGTGTGTTCAGTCACGTAGATTCAGTCGTGTGTGTGTGTGTTCAGTCACGTAGATTCAGTCGTGTGTGTGTTCAGTCACGTAGATTCAGTCGTGTGTGTGTGTGTGTTCAGTCACGTAGATTCAGTCGTGTGTGTGTGTGTTCAGTCACGTAGATTCAGTCGTGTGTGTGTGTGTGTGTTCAGTCACGTAGATTCAGTCGTGTGTGTGTGTGTGTTCAGTCACGTAGATTCAGTCGTGTGTGTGTGTGTTCAGTCACGTAGATTCAGTCGTGTGTGTGTGTGTGTTCAGTCACATAGATTCAGTCGTGTGTGTGTGTGTGTTCAGTCACGTAGATTCAGTCGTGTGTGTGTGTGTGTTCAGTCACGTAGATTCAGTCATGTGTGTGTGTGTGTGTGTTCAGTCACATAGATTCAGTCGTGTGTGTGTGTGTGTGTTCAGTCACGTAGATTCAGTCGTGTGTGTGTGTGTGTGTTCAGTCACGTAGATTCAGTCGTGTGTGTGTGTGTTCAGTCACGTAGATTCAGTCGTGTGTGTGTGTGTGTGTTCAGTCACGTAGATTCAGTCGTGTGTGTGTGTGTGTTCAGTCACGTAGATTCAGTCGTGTGTGTGTGTGTGTTCAGTCACATAGATTCAGTCGTGTGTGTGTGTGTGTGTTCAGTCACGTAGATTCAGTCGTGTGTGTGTGTGTGTTCAGTCACGTAGATTCAGTCGTGTGTGTGTGTGTGTTCAGTCACATAGATTCAGTCGTGTGTGTGTGTGTGTTCAGTCACGTAGATTCAGTCGTGTGTGTGTGTGTGTGTTCAGTGCTGGCACATGTAGTGCTATGTGTGTGAGAAATGTCCCAAAGCCACACTTAGGCAAAGGCCCGTCAACCTGTGGTCTATGTTACCGTCGACAACCCCAATTTACCACGGTTACCAGGATTAGGGTTACCCCCTAAATGACTTTACATCCAATCTATTCATTATCATATAAATTAATTAATGATGAACTTCAATCATGTGATGGGTTTAAAAAAAAAAGAAATTAAAAAAATCCATTCCTATCTTGTCTTGAAGACTTTTGATAACCTAAATTATGTAATATTGTTCAGAATTTTACAATTATTTTAATCTTCATCATAATGATAATGCTGTGAGGTTGGGGAATTCTTTTGTGGGCTATATCTTATTCATTGTAATTCAACCTCTATCTATCTAGACACTTGAAACCCTCTTTAAGAAATACCTGGAATAGTATAACAGTAATCCTTCTACCCATATTTTCTTATTGTTTTTTGCAATAATAATAATAATAAGAAAAAGTTGTGTGTAGTTCCAGTAGTTAGCTACATGGCTAAATTAGCTGCTGAAAACACTACCAAGATCTGAATTTAGTTCAGCTACCATCAAGCCACTGCAAAATGTAGTTAACTTACTAGTTAAACTACATGTAGTTCACTACTCCCCAACATGGTTGAAATCGATAGTCTTAGATTTGACAAAGGTGCTCTGGAAATCAGCCTAAAATGTACAAATGGCCGTCTCTGTGTCCCTTTCAGTGAAGGTGACCTTGGGGGCCTCTACTGTCTCTTCTTAGGCCCTAGAGCAAGGCACTTGCAATGCCAAGGGTCGAGGGTTTGATTGCCACTCAGGCACCCCACAGGAAGCTGCTGAGGGGGGAGGACGGCTCATAATAATGACCGGAACGGAGCGAATGGAATGGAATGGAATGGAATGGAACACCTGGAAACCAATGTCTTTGGTACATTTTAGTCATTTAGCAGACACTCTTATCCAGAGTGACTTACAGTTAGTGAGTGCATGCATTATTATTTTTTTAATACTGGCCCCCTGTGGGAATCAAACCCACAACCCTGGCGTTGCAAACACCGTGCTCTACCAACTAAGCTACATCCCTGCCAGCCATTCCCTCCCCTACCCTGGACCAATTGTGCGCCATCCCATGGGTCTCCCGGTCGCGGCCAGCTACGGCAGAGCCTGGATTTGAACCAGGATCTCTAGTGGCACAGCGATGCAGTGCCTTAGACCACTGCGCCACTCGGCAGACCTGGTACCAGTCCACCTATTTTCCGCTCCAGCCATCACCACGACCCCGTCCTCCCCAATTAAGGTACCACCAACCCCCTGTGGTATGCACGCATGACAAGTCGGGATAAAATGCCATATACTTTAAACTTTAAAACCATTAACATATCAACTTTAAATCCATTAATATACAACTTTTAAAGATGCACTATGCAGAAATCACTCCGCCATTTCCTGGTTGCTCAAATTCTAATAGTTCGCCTAATTTCAAAAAAGTATAGTGTAGAGAATCATTGTACCATTTTCATAACCAAAAATATGCGATTTTCAACTGTTTGAAGCTTGTGTACAAAACCGAAAGTAAAAGATGCAAAAACTAAACTTAAGAACGGGAAGCATAGAAATAGCGCACATAGAACAGATCTACAACGAGAATGACAGATCTATAACTCACTTTTCTATGTGGATTTGGTCGGGTCGGCCAAAAATGTACATGTTGCAGCTTTAAGTATTTTGTCTCTATGACTGCTGTCTGAGAGAATAGCTTGCCGCCGAGGTGAATTCCACGAACCAAACACCCCCACATACACACCGTGTCCCAGTCCCCGTCCCTGTCCCCGTCGGTACGAAACCAAACCAAACACTCCCTGAGCGGTGCACAGTCATTGGCAGCTTCTCGGTCTTACTGTGACACATGTACACATCAAATACCATCATCTTCATCATCATCATCATCATCATCATCATCACTATCAGTAGCAGCAGCATCCTCATCATCATCCATCACCATCGTCTTAGACTAAAAGATTCACTGTCGAAGTGCTTCTAAAGTTTTTTTGATATTTGGAGTTAGTCTTGTGACTTATTGAGATATATTTCACCATTAGGCCTACTGTTAAGAGGTATATAAACTACTTCAAATTAGAGTATTTTTTAAAGAGTAAGACTATTTAAAGAAAAACGATTTTATACGTAAAGGTCACAGAAAAACAGAGGAGAGAGACAGAGAGAGAGAGAGAGAGAGAGAGAGAGCTGTGTTCAAGGTCTGGGCCACTGCTCTGTGGTGTGTTAATGTCATCTTGTTTCCAGGATGACGAGGTGTGTGAGAGATCAGAGAACACACACACACAGAGGTGAGATCCGAGGTTTCGGCAGAGCGACAGCGGCCCACCACCGCTCTTATGACTCTCTCTCTCGCTCTCTCTCTCTCTCTCTCTCTCCCATTCTCTCTCTCACTCTCACACTCACACACACACACGCACCACACACAGACACACTCACAACACACATGCACTAGAGCGATGCCATATGTACAGTGTGTTGCCATTGATGTGATCATATGATGAAAGGATGAACGGTAAGTCTGCATGTCTTTGTGTTCTTATCTTCTTAGTGTTGTTGAGACGTTATATTGACGTTGTTGAGACGTTATATTAACGTTGTTGAGAGATTATATTAACGTTGTTGAGACGTTATATTAACGTGTGAATGGAGGGTTGCAAGTGCTGAAAACATGTACTGACTATCACTGATATGTGGTTGTCTCACCTAGCTAAGAGCGTCTGCTAGATGACTAGAATGTAAATGGAAAGTATATTGTATTGTAGCTAGTCTCATAGTCAGACACAAACAGAGATGTGGTGCTGGCGGCAACCTGCCTTGTTCTGTTTTGATCTGAAGCCAAAACAGTTCATTTCACACATATAACTTTGGAAAAACACAGACAAAAGGATTTAAAAAGGACGTTTTTTTGTTGTTGATTAAATGGAGATTTAAGTTATCTTGTAAAAAGGCCTTGCAGCCAAATCGTAACAAGACGTAATGAAAAAAAGTACTGCAGTCAAAATGATTTACCTACCTACGTTTATCTATGATACCCTACATGTCCCCAGGGTACAGATCCCCAGGGTACAGATCCCCAGGGGTACAGATCCCCAGGGGTACAGATCCCCAGGGGTACAGATCCCCAGGGTAGTCTAGTATAGATATATGATTTATCAATAAATCATCTGGTGATTCTGACCGTAGTCTGATATTACGGGTGTCCATGCTGGACTCTCCCCCGTAGTTCTGTTGTAATGCCGTTGGTGCTGTTTGTTCCATTATTGCCTCATAATATTGGTTTGAAAGTAGTATTTCTGTCTGTGTCCAATTTATGTTCCGTCTTGATTATGTTGTTTTCATTGTGTGCAGTGAGGCAGGTGTTGGTATTTAAAGCCATGTTTTAGGTGTTGGGCAAAACTCTGAAAAATTATCCCTCAAAATTCACAAATTAATTTAATTTAACTTGCACAATTCCAGTCCTTATGTCAGAGCAGCAACCTGTTGTTGTCGATTTTAAACATTCTTATTTTCAGGTGCAGTGTAGGGATGCTATTCTCCCAACGATGCACAGGTTGAAAAATGCATATTAAAATTGTTTGATAATATTTAAAAAAATATTTCGTACTTTTCTCCCATATTCAGTTGGCGTCTGAGAACCTGTTCAAACCTTGACCAGCGCCCGAGCCGAGAGTAAGTACCCTTTTCACTAATCAATACTTTTTATTTATCTGTGTAATAAACTGTTATTAGCAGTGACCGATCAAACAACACATTCCACTATGATTTTAGAATAATTGAACCACTACTTAATTAAGGCAAGTATATTATATTTCTGCGTAGACTATTCTGTGGCCTTTACCATCACCGTGACCTTGTGACCTTCAGTTCATTAGTGATTTAGGAATTCAATCCAATCTGCACTGAGGATGAAAAAAATATATATTTTATGTAATGAGATAAAATTCAAATTTCCAAAAGACAATATGTTGATGTAAAATGTAATGTGTTATCTGTTAATTGTATCTGGTAAGCATTGGACTCGGACAACATAAATTTGAAGTATATATATATTTATTCGCTGAAATTATAAAAAGTAATGAGAAATGTACAACCAAAAATATAGTTTCAGCTTTAGCTTTGGTCACCTGTGCATGGATTCTGTTAGTTTGGATCGTAATGGTCCTACACACAGTTCATACTGTGTGGAAAGCCACAGAACGTTCTAGATTAAACACAATACGAATAATTTATTTCCCTCTCTCACGGTTGTTTCTTGTGGTCCTCTGTAGCTCAATTGGTAGAGCACGGCGCTCATAACGCCAGGGTAGTGGGTTCGATCCCCTGGGACCACCCATATGTAAAAATGTATGCACACATGACTGTAAGTCGCTTTGGATAAAAGCGTCTGCTAAATGGCATATTATTATTTATTATTAAAGCCTAGCTCGAGAATAGAGACACAATCAAATAAAACAATCAAAATGGCACTGTATTGTCCGTGCCGGTGAAGCCCCGAGTCTCATGCTGTAATGCAATGGATCTTTAATTACAACACTATTAATACAAGTGAGTTACAATAACCGTAAAGATAATATTGATCACACCTCTCCTTTTTTCTTTCCGTCACTCTTTTTATCACTTATTTTCTTAGTGATGGCGGGATGAGAAACAAAAGAGAGAAAAAAGTTGTGTTCAAGTCTTTCCCCCTCCTCTGTACATTCTCTATTTATCTGAGATAAGTAGAGAATTGCCCCCACACTCTCTTCTTCTCTTCCTTTTAACAGTTTCATCCTCTGGTTTTTCCGCCTCAGCGTCTGTGCATCACACCGTTCAATAGTTTTTAGGATCTACAGTTTGATGAAAGTCTACTTTATTTACAAAACGTTTAACATTACTAATGGTCTGGATCCCCCAGTTACCCAGGGCCATGTGTATCAAGCGTCCCAGAGCAGGAGTGCTGATCTAGGACCAGGTGTAATCTCAGTCATATAATCTGACTCATTATGATCTAAAAGGCCAAACTGATCCTAGATCAACACTCCTACTCTGAGAGTCTTTCTGAATCTGTGTTAAAAGGCCAAAGGTTGAGAACCACCACGTCGTCCGTCGAGGACCAGAGCGGTAAGGTCAGTGTGCACCACCGGCCCATGGCTTCATCAGTTCTACTCATAATCTACGCTGTTATGAACCTGGTCACTCCTCCACTAGATGTTATGAACCTAGTCACTCCTCCACTAGATGTTACGCTAATAGTGAGGTTTCAGTGTGAAGTGTTCACACTGTACTGCTACACCACACCATTACCATGTACGGTATGAACCTACACACCTCACCTACACATAGAGATACCTGAGACCTTATCTCTTTCTCTCTCTCTCTTTCTCTCTCTTTCTCTCTCTCTCTTTCTCTCTCTCTCTCTCTCTCTCTCTCTCTCTCTCTCTCTCTCTCTCTCTCTCTGTCTCTCTCTCTCTTGCTCTCGCTCTCGCTCTTTCTCTCTCTCTCTCTTTCTCTCTCTCTCTCTCTCTCTCTCTCTCTCTCTCTCAATTCAATGTCAATTTTAAGGGCTTTATTGGCATGGGAAACGTATGTTAACATTGCCAAAGCAAGTGAAGTAGATAGTAAACAAAAGTGAAATAAACAATAAATATTAACAGTAAACACATTACACTCAGAAGTTCCAAAAGAATAAAGACATTTCAAATGTCATATTATGTCTATATACAGTGTTGTAACAATGTGCAAATAGTTAAAGTACAAATGGGAAAATAAATAAACATACATATGGGTTGTATTTACAATGGTGTTTGTTCTTCACTGGTTGCCCTTTTCTTGTGGCAACAGGTCACAAATCTTGCTGCTGTGATGGCACACTGTGGTTTTTCACCCAGTAGATAAGGGAGTTTATCAAAATTGGGTTTGTTTTCGAATTCTTTGTGGATCGCTGTAATCTGAGGGAAATATGTGTCTCTAATATGGTCATACATTTGGCAGGAGGTTAGGAAGTGCAGCTCAGTTTCCACCTCATTTTGTCTCTCGCTCTCTCTCTCTCTCTCTCTCTCTCTCTCTCTCTCTCTCTCTCTCTCTCTCTCTCTCTCTCTCTCTCTCTCTCTCTCTCTCTCTTTCTCTCGCTCTCTCTTTCTCTCTCTCTCTCTCTCTCTCTCTCTCTCTCTCTCTCTCTCTCTCTCTCTCTCTCAATTAAATTCAATTCAAAGGCTTTATTGGCATGGGTAGGGGAGGGAATGCTGGCAGGGATGTAGCTCAGTTGGTAGAGCATGGCATTTGCAACGGCAGGGTTGTGGGTTCGATTCCCACGGGGGGGTTTTAAAAAATAAAATAATGTATGCACTCACTAACTGTAAGTTGCTCTGGATAAGAGCGTCTGCTAAATGTAATTTAATGATTTGGTTGGTTCAAATTGTGTTGCTGTCCTGGGTGGGGTCTGTTTGTGTTTGTGAACAGAGCCCTAGGACCAGCCTGCTTAAGGGACTCTTCTCCAGGTTAATCTCTCTGTAGGTCAGGGTTCTTCAATTCCGGTCCTGGAGGGCCGAAACGCTTCTGTTTTTTATTTCTACCTGGTAGTTAATTGCACTCACCTGGTGTCCCAGGTCTGAATTAGCCCCTGATTAGAAGGAGAGGATGAAAAACAGAGGTGTTTCGGCCCTCCAGGACCGGAATTGAAGAACCCTGCTGTAGGTGATATCTTTGTTATGGAAGGTTTTGGAATCGCTTCCCTTTAGGTGGTTGTAGAATGAGTCCCTAAAGATAACTGGACCATAGTGTGATAGATGAATCAGAACCTAAAGGTAACTGGACCATAGTGTGATAGATGAATCAGAACCTAAAGATAACTGGACCATAGTGTGATAGAGGAATCAGAACCTAAAGATAACTGGACCATAGGGTGATAGAGGAATCAGAACCTAAAGATAACTGGACCATAGTGTGATAGATGAATCAGAACCTAAAGGTAACTGGACCATAGTGTGATAGATGAATCAGAACCTAAAGGTAACTGGACCATAGGGTGATAGATGAATCAGAACCTAAAGATAACTGGACCATAGGGTGATAGAGGAATCAGAACCTAAAGGTAACTGGACCATAGGGTGATAGATGAATCAGAACCTAAAGATAACTGGACCATAGGGTGATAGAGGAATCAGAACCTAAAGATAACTGGACCATAGTGTGATAGAGGAATCAGAACCTAAAGATAACTGGACCATAGGGTGATAGAGGAATCAGAACCTAAAGATAACTGGACCATAGGGTGATAGATGAATCAGAACCTAAAGATAACTGGACCATAGGGTGATAGAGGAATCAGAACCTAAAGATAACTGGACCATAGGGTGATAGAGGAATCAGAACCTAAAGATAACTGGACCATAGTGTGATAGAGGAATCAGAACCTAAAGATAACTGGACCATAGGGTGATAGAGGAATCAGAACCTAAAGATAACTGGACCATAGGGTGATAGAGGAATCAGAACCTAAAGATAACTGGACCATAGGGTGATAGAGGAATCAGAACCTAAAGATAACTGGACCATAGGGTGATAGAGGAATCAGAACCTAAAGATAACTGGACCATAGGGTGATAGAGGAATCAGAACCTAAAGATAACTGGACCATAGGGTGATAGAGGAATCAGAACCTAAAGATAACTGGACCATAGGGTGATAGATGAATCAGAACCTAAAGGTAACTGGACCATAGGGTGATAGAGGAATCAGAACCTAAAGATAACTGGACCATAGGGTGATAGAGGAATCAGAACCTAAAGATAACTGGACCATAGGGTGATAGAGGAATCAGAACCTAAAGATAACTGGACCATAGGGTGATAGAGGAATCAGAACCTAAAGATAACTGGACCATAGGGTGATAGAGGAATCAGAACCTAAAGATAACTGGACCATAGGGTGATAGAGGAATCAGAACCTAAAGATAACTGGACCATAGGGTGATAGAGGAATCAGAACCTAAAGATATTGGCCTGTTGGAAACTACAACTCCCTACTACATCGCACAATTCAGGCTTCATCTGATTTATCTCTGGAGAAACTGCACATTGAGCTCGGCAGGTAGCCTAGCGGTTGGTAGCCTAGCGGTTGGTAGCCTAGCGGTTGGTAGCCTAGCGGTTGGTAGCCTAGCGGTTAAGAGCTTTGGGCCAGTAGCCGAAAGATCGCTGGTTCGAATCTCCGAGTGAAAAATCTGTCGATGTGTCCTTCAGCAAGGCGCTTAACCCTAATTGCTTCTGTAAGTTGCTCTGCATAAGAGAGCTCACAGAACCCCCCCCCCCCCCCCCCCCCAACAAAAACGGAATTCAAATAATTGAACCGACGTCGGTCAGTTAGTTTTTAAAAACCGATGAAATAACCGAACGTTTTGGTTAATCGTATTATTATTATTATTATTATTATTATTATTATTATTATTATTATTATACTTGTTCAGAATTACTGATCAAATGTTTTCACACTTTTACAGTGTTAGATTCATCAACTGTTGTACAATATGAAATAAAATACAGAACAAACTGAATTTTGCCTGCACTGAGCCTTCTAGAACTGAAACAGGGGGAAAGGAGTTGCAGACTTGTCAAGACAGAGATGTAGATGGAGGTAAGGAAGGGAGGAGGGAATGAGGGAAGGAGGGAAGGAGAGATAGAGAGAGTGAGGAAAAGACGGCAGAAAGTGTGTGTGTGTGTGGGCGAGAGTAGTGTGTTCGTTGGTTGGTTTAGAGGGTTCCCTGGTCCTCTCTTCCTCCCTCTCTCTCTGTCTCTCTGGGTAGAGAGTAGTGTGTGTGAGTGTGTGAGTGTGTGTGTGTGTGTGTGTTTGGGGTATCTCTGGGTGGAAGTGTGTTTGTGTGTGTCTCCTTCTTTCTGGGTAGAGACTTCCTGTCAGTAGACTTACCCAGAGAGCTCTGGTAAACAACTATGTTCTCTGGTAAACAACTGTGTTCTCATCTACACTGTGCCTACGCACACACACATACACACACACACACACACACACATACACACACACTCACACTCACACATACACATACACATACACATACACACACACTCACACATACACACACACACGCACACACACATACACACACACACACACACACACACATACACACACACACACACACATACACACATACACACACACATACACACACACTCACACATACACACACACACACGCACGCACATACACACACACACGTGCATACACACACACACGTGCATACACGTGCACACAACCTTTCTGATAATGATCTGATGAAAAATGGGTGAGAAAGAGAGAGAGAAAGAGAGAGAGAAAGAGAGAGAGAGAGAGAGAACGAGAGAGAGAAAGAGACAATGGAAGAGAGGTAAAGATGGAGAGAAGAAGGGAGATCCGTAACTATGTTTCCTGAGGATGTGGTTTTCACTGGGGGAGAAGGGGAGGGGTGAGGAGGGAGGAGGAGGGGAGAGGGGAGAGGGGAGAAGGGGAGGGGGGAGGAGGGAGGAGTGTCTCTGTGATAGCAGTGTTACCCGAGTTAACTTTTGATGGCCGACACCTGTGTGTGTGTGTGTGTGTGTAATAGAGAGAGAGATAAAAAAAAGTGTGTGTGTGTGCACGTGTTTGAGATATTTTGAGACCTTGTTTTGTTTGTGGAACAAACAAAGATATAAACTTATCAAGACAGAAAAAAAGACAAGAAACAAGGAAGAAACATCAAAGATAATATAGCTGCATGAAAAGTGAAGAAAGATGCCTAAAACTTAGTAAGAACGTAATCGCCACACTTCCTCCCCGCTCTCTCTTCCTCCTTTCTCTCTCTCTCTCTGTCTCTGAGTCATACTATCTTAACTTAACCTAATTACAATAGTAGAGAGAGAGAGCGAGCGAGAGAGAGAGAGCGAGAGAGACAGAGAGAGGAAGCAAGAAGCTGTGCATTGATGGGTTGTTGATTTGAACTGATATAATGACCCTGTTTCTATAGGCCATTTTCAGTGTGTGATATTTGTACTATGGCACCATGGCACTAAGTGTTATTGACTGAGTCAAAGTTGGGACTGTGTTTTCTCACTAGCGAAGATTGTGGTTTTTGTATTTGTTCCTGCTTCTCTAGGTAAGTTTACATATTAGGCCAACAGATCGATTGCCAGTGGTGGAAAAAGTACTCAACTGTCACACTTCAGTAAAAGTAAAGATACCTTGATAGAAAATGACTCAAGTAGAAGTGAAAGTCATCCAGTAAATATACTTAAGTATCAAAAGTAAATGTAATTGCTAAAATATATTTATGTAACAAAAGTGAAAGTATAAATCATTTCAAATTCCTTATATTAAGCAAACCAGACGGCACAATCTTCATGCTTTTTTCGTTTACAGATAGCCAGGGGCACACTCCAACACTTAAGAAATGAAGCATGTGTGTTTAGTGAGTCCGCCAGATCAGAGGCAGTAGGGATGACCAGGGACGTTCTCTTGATAAGTGCGTGAATTGGACCATTTTCCTGTCCTGCTAAGCATAACAAATGTAACAAGTACTTATGGGTGTCAAGGAAAATGTATTGAGTAAAAGGTACATTATTTCCTTTAGGAACGTAGTGGAGTAAAAGTAGAAGTTGTCAAAATATATAAATAGTAAAGTACAGATACCCAAAAAAAACTATTAAGTAGTACTTTAAAGTATTTTTTATTTAAGTACTTTACACAACTGTCGATTGCATGTTTAGATTAGAAATATACTCTTAATGTACTGCATGTTCTCTTCTCTCTCTTCTCTTTCACTACCCCTATCTCTTTACCAGGGGTGTAAAGTACTTAAGTAGAAATACTTTAAAGTACTACTTAAGTCGTTTTTTGAGGGGGTATCTGTACTTTACTTTACTATTTATAGTTTTGACAACTTTTACTTTTACTTCACTACATTCCTAAAAACAATAATGTACTTTTTACTCCATACATTTTCCCTGACACCCTAAAGTACTCGTTACATTTTTGAATGCTTAGCAGGACAGAAAATGGTCCAATTCAAATACTTATCAAGACAACATCCCTGGTCATCCCTAAGGCCTCTGATCTGGCGGACTTGTAAATTATGTCTGAGTGTTGGAGTGTGCCCCTGGCTATCCGTAAAATTTTAAGGAATTTAAAATTATTAATAATTTTACTTTTACTTTGGATACTTAAGTATATTTTAGCAATTACATTTACTTTTGATACTTAAGTATATTTAAAACCAAGTACTTTTAGACTTTTACTCAAGTAGTATTTTACTGGATGACTTTCACTTTTACTTGAGTCATTTTCTGTTAAGGTATCTTTTACTTTTACTCAGGTATGACAATTGTGTACTTTTTCCACCACGGCTCTTTACCTCTTCTCCCTCTTTATAACCCCTGTCTTTTCCCCTTGTTCCATCTCCTTCCCTCCTTCCCTCCTTCTCTCCTTCCCTCCTTCCCTTTTTCCTAGACTCCTTTCCCCCCCTTTTTTCTAGAGTCCTAAAGAACCACCATGTCTGCTCCGGCACCTCTTCATCTTTGTCACTAATGGTCCCTCTATCCCAGCACAGAACACACCCAGAGAGACTACACCATGGCTGACCGAACATCCCTCCAACCTCCAACCCCCCAGCCTTACCAGGACCCATACCTCCAGCATCACACCCACCTCTCCCACCACCTCCACCCAAGCATCGGGAGCCCCGGCCTGGGCCACACATCCTGCCACCAACCCCTGGAGCCCCAGACTCCCCTGGAGCAATATAGAGGGACTGGAATAGAGGCAGCACCCAGGACCACTCTCCCTGAGTCAAGCCCCTATTCTGGGGAGAGTAGGGACAGTTACAAGGGTGGGGGTGATGGAAGAGGAGGTTATGTAGACATTCATGGACATAGCAGAGGTGATAACTGTATTGATTTTGATGGTAGGGATGGTTGTTTTGGAGCGCAGAAAGCTAGCTTCTGTAATAGGGGCAGCCATTTTGAAGGTCAGAGCCTTGGCTATGCTAGCCAGAAGGATGAGGGCTGCGATGGGGATGACAGCAGCGTCAGCGGTAGTGGGGGTGATATTTACCACAGAACGGATGAGGGCTGTAACAGGGATGATGTCATTCACAGAACGGATGAAGGCTGTGACAGGGATGACTTCTTTCACAGAACGGATGAGGGCTGTAACAGGGATGACTTCTTTCACAGAACGGATGAGGGCTGTAAGAGCAGTAGGGATGATGTCTTCTACAGCAACAGTAGAGATCATGGGTGTGAGGAGAAAACGGATGAGGGGTCGAACACCAGGGATGAGGTCTTTCACAGAACGGATGATATCAGGAATGACATCTTTCAAAGAACGGATGAGGGCTGTAACAGGGATGATGTGTTCTACAGAACGGATGAGGGCTGTAACAGGGATGATGTGTTCTACAGAACGGACGAGGACTGTAGTAACAGGGATGATGTGTTCTACAGTAGAGATTATGTGTGTGAGGAGAGGGGAGATGGTAATAGTGATTATAGAGACACCACTACCGGTAGCCATGATGGTGGAAGTAATACTATAACTGGTCATCTCTATAATGGTACTGATAGCTTTGGCAATAGGGTTGATGATACAGGAAAGCGGGATAGTTTGAGAAGGGTTGATGATTTTGGAGGAGGCTGTGATGATTTTGGGGTTAGAAGGTCGAACCTGGATCCTCTAGAGGCCCAGTTGAAGCCTGGATGTTGGGTGGGTCCCTCTCCCCCAGAGCGGGGTGCTGTGGCTGGGGAGGGAAGGGAGAGGGGTGGGGGGTACCCCCAGGACTGGGCCTTTCTGTACTCCCATTCCCAGGCAGCAGGTGGTGCTAGTGGTGCTAGTGGTGGTGGTGGTGGGGTGTACCAGCAGAAACTGGACTCCTTCTCCGAGGCATTCTCCTTCAGACGCAACATCGCTGGCAGCAGAATTCTGAATGGGAATTCCGGAAGTGGGATTTTCGGATTCGGAGTGGGAGGAGGAAGCACGGGACGGCTCAAAACGAGTGCTTACGATTCGCACACAGACTCTTCCACTCTTCCTTCCCCTCCTCCTCCTCCTCCACCTCCCACACCCCTCCCCCCTCATTCACTCTCCCCTCCCAAACTCACCCTACCCCCCTCTCTCAGGACAGTTGGACTCACCCAGACCACAGGGGTGGGTTGTAGTGGAACAGTCCAGTTTTACCCCTCCTCTCTCCAGCCACTCCACTCCTCCAACCCCTCGGCCGTCATGTGGAAGCTCCCGCTCTCTCATTGGCTGCAGCAGTCAGGTGACGTGGGTGTCGT
>NC_140026.1:10798752-10806252 GCF_964263955.1 Coregonus lavaretus
ACAGACGATAAACAGGATATACAGACAGACGATAAACAGGATATACAGACAGACGATAAACAGGATATACAGACGATAAACAGGATATACAGACAGACGATAAACAGGATATACAGACAGACGATAAACAGGATATACAGACAGACGATAAACAGGATATACAGACAGACGCTAAACAGGACATACAGACAACATATGTTGAAGCAGAGTTTACACAAATCCACATGCGGTTGTACACTGTAAGCTAAGATCTACAGGATACACTATAAACACTAAGCAACATTATAAATGATGTATGTAAATTATGTAACCATTTTACAGGATGATGTGCGGTGGGGGAAATGTGTAAATGAAAAGAGTCACATGAGGATGTGCAGAGAGCAATGTGCTGTTCTAGTGCAGGGTCCCTTGTCCATGAATGAGAAGATCATCAATGTGCTGTTCTAGGATGATAGTGCAGAATGCAGTGGAGAGCAAAGCAACCCCTGCGTCACTCCTATCACTGCACGAAAAGCGGAGTTTCTGGGTGAAATCGGATCTGCTATATTCCCGTGAAATTTGAGGTGCACGGTCGTGGGCGGGACTTTCCCAATGCGAGTGTGCGGACTCTTGTAGACCTCTGGGCATCCCCGACCACTTTTGTGATACGGGAATTTCTGGGATAGTACATTTCCAATTAGGTTTTCATACAGCATGGTACGTATAATTAGTGCGGCAGGTAGCCTAGCGGTTAGAGCGGTTGGGCCAGTAACCGAAAGGTTCGAATCCCAGAGCAGGCAAAGTGGAAATATCTGCCCATTTTGCCATTGAGCAAGGCAGTTAACCCCCAACAACAACTGCTCCCCTGGCGCCGATGACTAAGGCGGCCTCCCGCACCTCTCTGATTCAGAGGGGTTGGGTTAAATGTTGAAAACACATTTAGGTTGAATGCATTCAGTTGTGCAACTGACTAGGTATTCCCTTTCTCTAATATGTTACTGGAAATATCCGCACCGCGCATGTAATGTAAATTCTCAACTGCCAGAGGCGAGTGCCTCTCTACCTCATGTCATGGAAGAGAAGCCCGGAGAAAAGATGCCAACTCTGTGTCTCCTTATTCATCCTGTTTTCAGGTTTGTAACATTTATAAACACTGTTTCATTTTCAAAAGCTAGAGATAAGATGTTTATCTAAACTGTGATGAGTCTGCTGGTAATTTTGATGTATACTTTTAAGTGTTTTGCCCGAGTGAAAAACAACTGCGATTTTCTTATTCATATGAGTGTAGCCAAGCTAAGCTAACTACCTTTGTATGTAAGTTAATGAGCACAAGATGGCATCTCAGATGATTTTTTATTTATGTTATAAATGTTTGTACATATGAACAACATTGTATGAACAACACTAATTATATTTAATTTGTATCTTAACAGTTGCATGCTAATTGCAATCCGCTAACATTAGCTAGCTCAGCACTAGAAAACCTACCATTTCTCCCTACTAGCTAGCTACTCTTAGCTTATGTTGTTGTTGGCTAGCGGTTCACGGGTTTTTGTTACATTTAAAACACAGGCCTCTTCTGTAATTTGTTTGTACTGTTGTACAAACTGTTGTTGTCCATATAATGCATGGGTGTATATTAAGTGGTTTTGCATAGCACCATCTTTAGTGATAAAGTAGGTAACACTAGCTAGGTAACTAGCTAGCTAACTAACCCGGTTCAAACCCTGATGGGTCATACTGTACATACACACCTAGTAAGACATACATTTTTTGCAAAGGCAATTAGCTAGTAAATTTCTTCTAGAGATTGTTGAATTGAGTTGTAACATTTATACAAACGTAACACTTTTGCATTCTCTCTTGACACACAGATTTTTATCTCCCAGCTCAAGGTGTCTGTGCGATGTCAAAAGAGCAAAGAACACGTCACCCGGATGTTAATGTTGTGTAAAATGTTCTCTATTCATTCAAACACTGAAAAAGAGTGAAACTCTCAAAGGTATACTCAGTGCACATTTTACATACAATAGCAAGGCTCTGCGAAAGGTGGCCTAGCCACCAAAACAACAGAAAATTTACCTTGTGCTTGTATCCGTTGCAGGTTCTCGTGTCGCCTATTTACCAGACCGTGAGGCGGCCGTATCTCTCAGGTTTACCTGGGAACAGAAGGGACACAATCTTGGAGAACCATGCAAAGAAGGGTCACCAAGAGGAGAGAGAGAGAGTAAACCTTTTTGTAAAAGTAAGTTTCTGTGTAACACTAGGTCTGTTACTCCTGTGTTACTCCTGGTCCTCGGAAGAAAAAAGGGCAGACATGGTCCTATTTCATGTTTCAAGTTCTAGATTTGAGTCTAGAAGAGTAGAATGAAAACAATAGTTGAATTCCACCCACCTGGTCTAGAGTGGCTGCTATATCCCTGTAGTTCCATTAATCACCTGGTCTAGAGTGGCTGCTATATCCCTGTAGTTCCATTAATCACCTGGTCTAGACTGGCTGCTATATCCCTGTAGTTCCATTAATCACCTGGTCTAGAGTGGCTGCTATATCCCTGTAGTTCCATTAATCACCTGGTCTAGAGGCTGCTATATCCCTGTAGTTCCATTAATCACCTGGTCTAGAGTGGCTGCTATATCCCTGTAGTTCCATTAATCACCTGGTCTAGAGGCTGCTATATCCCTGTAGTTCCATTAATCACCTGGTCTAGAGTGGCTGCTATATCCCTGTAGTTCCATTAATCACCTGGTCTAGAGTGGCTGCTATATCCCTGTAGTTCCATTAATCACCTGGTCTAGAGTGGCTGCTATATCCCTGTAGTTCCATTAATCACCTGGTCTAGAGTGGCTGCTATATCCCTGTAGTTCCATTAATCACCTGGTCTAGAGTGGCTGCTATATCCCTGTAGTTCCATTAATCACCTGGTCTAGACTGGCTGCTATATCCCTGTAGTTCCATTAATCACCTGGTCTAGAGGCTGCTATATCCCTGTAGTTCCATTAATCACCTGGTCTAGACTGGTTGCGATATCCCTGTAGTTCCATTAATCACCTGGTCTAGAGTGGCTGCTATATCCCTGTAGTTCCATTAATCACCTGGTCTAGAGTGGCTGCTATATCCCTGTAGTTCCATTAATCACCTGGTCTAGAGGCTGCTATATCCCTGTAGTTCCATTAATCACCTGGTCTAGACTGGCTGCTATATCCCTGTAGTTCCATTAATCACCTGGTCTAGAGGCTGCTATATCCCTGTAGTTCCATTAATCACCTGGTCTAGAGGCTGCTATATCCCTGTAGTTCCATTAATCACCTGGTCTAGAGGTTGCTATATCCCTGTAGTTCCATTAATCACCTGGTCTAGACTGGCTGCTATATCCCTGTAGTTCCATTAATCACCTGGTCTAGAGGCTGCTATATCCCTGTAGTTCCATTAATCACCTGGTCTAGAGGCTGCTATATCCCTGTAGTTCCATTAATCACCTGGTCTAGAGTGGCTGCTATATCCCTGTAGTTCCATTAATCACCTGGTCTAGAGGCTGCTATATCCCTGTAGTTCCATTAATCACCTGGTCTAGAGTGGCTGCTATATCCCTGTAGTTCCATTAATCACCTGGTCTAGAGGCTGCTATATCCCTGTAGTTCCATTAATCACCTGGTCTAGACTGGCTGCTATATCCCTGTAGTTCCATTAATCACCTGGTCTAGACTGGCTGCTATATCCCTGTAGTTCCATTAATCACCTGGTCTAGAGTGGCTGCTATATCCCTGTAGTGCCATTAATCACCTGGTCTAGACTGGCTGCTATATCCCTGTAGTTCCATTAATCACCTGGTCTAGACTGGTTGCTACATCCCTGTAGTGCCATTAATCACCTGGTCTAGAGGCTGCTATATCCCTGTAGTTCCATTAATCACCTGGTCTAGAGTGGCTGCTATATCCCTGTAGTTCCATTAATCACCTGGTCTAGACTGGTTGCTACATCCCTGTAGTGCCATTAATCACCTGGTCTAGAGGCTGCTATATCCCTGTAGTTCCATTAATCACCTGGTCTAGACTGGTTGCTACATCCCTGTAGTGCCATTAATCACCTGGTCTAGAGGCTGCTATATCCCTGTAATTCCGGTAATCACTAATTGCTGTATTTTGTTGGAACACTAATTGACTCTGTATTAAAACGGCATTGACTGTTTTATTGAAAATAACAGTAATCGTGAGCTTGGTGCACGTTTCCTACTCTAGACCACATGCCTCTAGCTCTGTGCAATGACAGTACCACATGCAAAACTTGTAGTATATCGCGTTTGATTATATCTACCTTTGGGTAGGTGTTTGTGGGTGATGCATCCAGTGCATGTAGCCAGGCATGTGGGAGCCCCTTTCAACCAGGTGGATGGAATTCAACTATTGTTTTTACAATAGTCCAATAATACCAATAATCTCAGTCATTTTTACAAGATAATCAAAAACGGTTTGAGGGAACTGCAATCAAGGTAAGTGATAAGGTTGGATCTCCTCTTTGCTATCTCTCAGTCTGGGCTTGGTAGGTTTGGTGGGGTTAAAGTTCAGATTCTATATGAATTACATGTCCATTCTGGTGTTCGAATTCCTAATTCTATGATTACTTGTACAGTATATGAATATGCATGACTTGAATCTGTTGCATTCGCTCACTGTGTTCTATTGGTTCTAAAAGCACGGTTGCGAGTGCTTGCAGAGGGCGAGAGAGACATTTGGAGAGGAGTTAAATGTGGGCCTGATGAGGGCGGATGGACTGCAAAACGGCAAACCGGTGTGCTTCGTCAAGCCCCCCCCCCCCCCCCCCTACTTCCGGAGTGAGGCGCTCACTGCCCTTAGTCAAGAACCGCTTGGAGAGGGATCAGAGCTACTTGACGAGTCACAGCACATGGACCGTGTCTGGGGAGTTTTCATCAAGGCAACCTATATCCCACGGACCCCTCAACTGTATAGCCACCCCAATGGAGGCTTGCCCTGGACCAAGCTGGATGACTCCTGTCAGTACTGTGCTTGATTCTTTTGAAAACACTTATTATTGCTCTTTGAATTTTGAATATTCTCATTCATATTCCTCTCTATGAGGTACGTCCCCCCCACCCCTCATTTAACCCATGTTAGCAGGTAAGTACCACATTTGACATTCAAAGATTAATAAAAGTTATTTCAAAAGAATCGAGCAGAGTACTGGCAGGATTCATCCAGCTTGGTCCAGGGCTAGCCTCCATGGGGGTTACTTTAGTTTCAGGCCCTGATTAACCTTAAATGCAGATACTATTATCTGCCTTCTCCGGCACCACTGAAATGAATTGTCATCCTTCAAGAAGTGCATTTGTGTGTTTTAGTCAAGGAACTAAGAGTTGTTTTAGTATAGCGATGTCGTGAGGTGCTGGAAAAACTTTGATAGTGGTGCTTGGATTTTTTGTTGTTGAAAAGATGTAGGAACCTTGATGTGTGATAATAATTATAATTATTGTTATTATAATAATTATAATAATATTAATAATAACACAAATAATTAAAAGTAATTTATTCATTCATTCATTAAATAATGAATTGTGTTTTTAATATACCAGTGACAGCCACTAAGCCAAGCTAGCAATGACTAGCATTAGCATTCAGTGGGGCAGATAAGCATGCGCAACCTTGAGCTACGTGTGCGGCCATTTACTGACATTTATGGTAGAGACGTGGGCGGAGGTGTATTGCGACTGACGTCAAAGGCGTGCACTGGAATTTCAGGTAAGTGGGTGGAGGCGTGTGGTCGTTTCTGGGGATTTACTGAACCGTTTCCAGACGTATACATGTCCGTCCGTCCGCGCACAAAAGCGGTCCGTTATCTGGGGTTTACAGGAGGGTGCAGGGACAAACGCTGTTGGGACACGTGGCCACAAATTTCCAGAAACTACGTTTTCAGACTTGTGCACTGGAGTGTTTGACCCGTAAAGGTAAAAATGAGCCTTTGCATATAGTGTGTACTGAGGGACAGTGAGTCTTGAGAGATACTGTATCTCTCCAGCTTTACCTGTCCTGTTGGTCAGGAAGTCAGCGACACACACCGACAGATGGAGTCAGATACGTTCAGCCGGGTTAGTTTGTCCTGCAGCAGCTTTGGGATGGGATGATGGTGTTGAATGCAGAGCTGAAGTCCACAAATAGTATCTGTATGTCGAGGTGCTGAACCTCTGACCTCTCACCCATATCTCCACTCATCTACCTGTTCCATGACCTCTGACCTCTCACCCATATCTCCACTCATTTACCTGTTCCATGACCTCTGACCTCTCACCCATATCTCCACTCATCTACCTGTTCCATGACCTCTGACCTCTCACCCATATCTCCACTCATCTACCTGTTCCATGACCTCTGACCTCTCACCCATATCTCCACTCATCTACCTGTTCCATGACCTCTGACCTCTCACCCATATCTCCACTCATTTACCTGTTCCACGACCTCTATGCTGATTCTTCACACACTAAATAAAACAGACTGTTAGCTGTCATAGACTTACTTCCACTGTATAATACAGTACTGTAGTCCAAACCCACTATACAGTACTGTAGTCCAAACCCACTATACAGTACTGTAGTCTAGACCCACTATACAGTACTGTAGTCCAGACCCACTATACAGTACTGTAGTCTAGACCCACTATACAGTACTGTAGTCCAGACCCACTATACAGTACTGTAGTCCAAACCCACTATACAGTACTGTAGTCTAGACCCACTATACAGTACTGTAGTCTAGACCCACTATACAGTACTGTAGTCCAAACCCACTATACAGTACTGTACTCTAGACCCACTATACAGTACTGTAGTCTAGACCCACTATACAGTACTGTACTCTAGACCCACTATACAGTACTGTAGTCTAGACCCACTATACAGTACTGTAGTCTAGACCCACTATACAGTACTGTACTCTAGACCCACTATACAGTACTGTAGTCCAGACCCACTATACAGTACTGTAGTCTAGACCCACTATACAGTACTGTAGTCTAAACCCACTATACAGTACTGTACTCTAGACCCACTATACAGTACTGTAGTCTAAACCCACTGTCAGTTCAGTTCACCTTTGTCTCAGTATCAGAACAAACTATTGTCAGCCAACAAAAGGTTCTAGCGATTTAACTTGGAATACTATTTAATTATTGAACTAGGCAAGTCAGTTAAGAACAAATTCTTATTTACAGTGACGGCCTACACCGGCCAAACCCGGACGACGCTGGGCCAATTGTACGCCGCCCTATGGGACTCCCAATCACAGCCGGTTGTGATACGGCCTGGAATCGAACCGGGGGGTCTGTAGTGACGCCACAAGCACTGAGATGCAGAGCCTTAGACCGCTGCGCCACTCGGGAGCCCCACATTAGTGCTGTTTTATACAGGGTGTATTAGGCTATTAGTAGACGGTGCAGTGTGTGTGTTTCAGAGTCAGAGCAGGTTCTTTACAGGGAGTATTTCAAGTGAACCACACGACCTAACCCTAACCCAC
>NC_140026.1:10811252-10814139 GCF_964263955.1 Coregonus lavaretus
TTAGTTGTTATGGTCAGTTGTTATGGTTAGTTGTTATGGTCAGTTGTTATGGTTAGTTGTTTTGGTTAGTCGTTACGGTCAGTTGTTATGGTTAGTTGTTGTGGTCAGTTGTTATTATTAGTTGTTATGGTCAGTTGTGATGGTTAGTTGGTAATGTCAGTTGTTATTGTCAGTTGTTATGGTTAGTTGTTATAGTCAGTTGTTATGGTTTGTTGTTACGGTCAGTTGGTATAGTCAGTTGTTACGGTCACTATGGTCAGTTGTTATGGTTATTATGGTCAGTTGTTATGGTTGGTTGTTCTAGTTAGTTGTTATGGTTAGTTGTTCTAGTTAGTTGTTATGGTCGTTATAATTAGTTGTTATGGTTAGTTTTTATCGTTATTTGTTATGGTCAGTAGTTATGGTCGCTATTGTCCGTTGTTATGGTTAGTTGTTATGGTCAGTTGTTATAGTTAGTTGTTATGGTTAGTTGTTATGGTTGGTTGTTATGGTTAGTTGTTATGGTCGTTATAGTCAGTTGTTGTTATAGTTAGTTCTTATGGTTAGTTGTTATGGTTGTTATAGTAAGTTGTTATGGTTGGTTGTTATTGTCAGATGTTATGGTCAGTTGTTATGGTTAGCTGTTATGGTTGTTATAGTCAGTGCTATGGGTCGTTTTTTTGGTTAGTTGTTATAGTCAGTTGTTATGGGTCGTTTTTTTTTGTTAGTTGTTATAATCAGTTGTTATGGTTAGTTGTTATGGTTAGTTGTTATGATTAGTTGTTATGGTCAGTTGTTATGGTCAGTTGTTACGGTTAGTTTTTATGATTTGTCGTTATGTTCAGTTGTTATGGTCAGTTTAGGGTATGATTTGGTAACGTAAAAGCCTACCAGATGATAACAGGTGCACACAGGTGTGGAATGCTGCAGGTGGTGCCAACTAACAGTGATGCCAACCAAAACAATGTAGATGCCAACCTAATGCTAGGTGTGCTATTCTAACTGTATTATATAAGTGTATTATATAAGTGTTATTAATAGTCATTAACAACTGTTTACGACTGTTATTCTGGGAATACTATTCCTAACCTTAGCCAGGTGATTACAGGTCAGCTATACAGCTGTGCCAGCCGTAGAGATGGATACAGATCACCGCTTGGAAATAACCCGTTTGTGCGTGGACATTGCCATTGAGCGCGTCCACCATTTTAAGTAGTCAACTGGGTGGGACTTCCTCTGGGTTAAGGTAGGATCACATGATTCCATCCAGGTCATCAGGAGGGATCAGCCAATTCATTATATTCTTGAGCAAACCTTCCATAACTGCAGGTGGCAGTAAATCGGCCAACCTTGGATTTTATACCTGTTCCAACAACACACTCCAGGTGGCAGTAAATCGCCAAACTTGGATTTTTATACCTATTCCAACAACACACTCCAGGTGGCAGTGTGCACCCTTTCAGTTTGTTTTAACAAACTCATAGAAGTAGTAGAAGAAGAAAATTGCCTACTTCAAAATGGAGATGGCCTCAACGGCGCTGCCCGTGTGCTCACAGACGCCATACTGAGGCAGATACAAAGATGAGTCCTGTCTCGTAAGTCTATGGTGCCAACCCACAGTGATGCCAACCTAAACAGCATAGATGCCAACTGCCACGTCTAATGGCAAGGTTAGGTTTCACTTGTAGGTATTGTCAATTGTTTACTAGGTAAAACCTGATGTTAGATCGTGCACTGAGGATAATCTGTGATGATGGTGTTGGCTAATGTTCAGTAGTGACCTTAACCCGACACCTAGCAGCCTCGTCAAGAGGTTCTGAACTGTTGGTGTAACGGCTAAGGTGTTGGGTTGACAGTCACTGGATGGAGGGGAGAGGGGAGGGGAGGGGAGGGGAGGGGGAGGGAATGAGTTACTACACAACACATGACCACCCCTCAGACCCTGGTTCCTCTCTACCCAGTACAGTCAGTAGAGGACTGGCCACCACTCAGAGCCTGGTTCCTCTCTACCCAGTACAGTCAGTAGAGGACTGACCACCCCTCAGAGCCTGGTTCCTCTCTAGGTTCATCCTAGGTTCCTGCCTTCTACAGAGTTTGTCCTAGCCACCGTGCTTCTACATCTGCATTGCTTGCTGTTTGGGGTTTTAGGCTGGGTATCTGTATAAGCACTTTGTGACAACTGCTGATGTTAAAAAGGTCTTTATAAATACATTTGATTGATTGAATTGACGTAGAATGGAACTCTTCAATAACACATATGTGCAATAGTGTGTATGTGTGCATGTGTTTATTTTTGTTTGTGTGACTGTAAACTTTTGTGCGTATTTAGTCTGGGGTTGCCTTGAGGTAAAATGTCTCTCTCTGTGACGCAGAATAACTCAACTAATGTATCAAGTACAGAACAAACTCCCATTCAACCCTTATCTTCTTCTGTCCTCCTCTTTCTCTTCCTCCCCCATTTCATCGCTCCCTCTATTCCTTATTCACCCTCCTTCTCCCTCCCTCCCTCCCCTCCCTCTCCTCTCCTCTCCTCTCCTCTCCTCTCCTCTCCTCTCCTCTCCTCTCTCCTCTCCTCTCCTCTCCTCTCCTCTCCTCTCCTCTCCTCTCCTCTCCTCTCCTCTCCTCTCCCTCCTCTCCCTCTCCCTCCCTCCTTTTTCCCTCTTTCAGTGTAATCCTCAGCTCTCTCTGATTGGTTGTGACGAGAAGGGGGTTTGTACTGTGTACAATTGCAGATTGGTAGATAGGATAAAAGATGAGAGAGAGAGAGAGAGAGAGAGAGAGAGAGAGGGGGGGGAAGAGACAGAGACAGAGAGAGAGAGAGAGAGAGAGAAAGAGAGAGAGAGAGAGAGAGAGAGGAGAGAGAGAGAGAGAGAGAGAGAGAGAGAGAGAGAGAGAGAGAAGGGGAAAG
>NC_140026.1:10814339-10816839 GCF_964263955.1 Coregonus lavaretus
GAGAGAGAGAGAGAGAGAGAAGAGAGAGAGAAGAGAGAGGGAGAGGGAGAGAGAGAGACAGAGAGAGAGAGAGAAAGAGAGAGAGAGAGGAGCTTAACTGTTCAGCAGTCAGCCAACAGAATAGAAGCAGGTCTTTCTGTCTCAGCCAAACAGCATAGAAGCAGATACACACATACAACGTACTAAGGTGTGTGTAGGTGTGTGTGAATGTTAGACGCAAGCTGTTGCTTAAAGGAGTCGCTCATCCATCCGTAGTCCTGCTGTGTCCCTCCCCTCTCCGCCTAGGACCACACACCCTCTCGAACACACACACACACTCTCACACGCTCTGGTTAAGTAGGTTTGTCTGCATTGTGCTGCAGAGAGCTGACAGAGTATTCTCATCACAAAGACAGACTACAGGAGGACAAGTAAGTACTGCTGTGGTACTGGTGTGGTTCTGGTGTGGTGCTGGTGTGGTGGCTGGTGTGGTGCTGGTGTGGTGCTGCTGTGGTGCTGGTGTGGTGCTGGTGTGGTGCTGGTGTGGTGCTGGTGTGGTTCTGGTGTGGTACTGGTGTGGTGCTGGTGTGGTGCTGTGTGGTGCTGGTGTGGTTCTGGTGTGGTACTGGTGTGGTTCTGGTGTGGTGCTGGTGGTTCTGGTGTGGTGCTGGTGTGGTGCTGGTGTGGTGCTGGTGTGATGCTGGTGTGGTGCTGGTGTGGTTCTGGTGTGGTGCTGGTGTGGTGCTGGTGTGGTTCTGGTGTGGTGCTGGTGTGGTGCTGGTGTGGTGCTGGTGTGTGTGTGTGTGTTTTATCTTTGTCAGTACATTTGCAATTTAAGTAACTTTGTTTCCGAGAATGTGTGTGTTTTTGTGTGTGTGCATATTGGTGAGGTTTACTTTGTGTCGGAACATGTATGTGTGTGTGTGTGTGTGTGTGTGTGTGTGTGTGTGTGTGTGTGTACGTGTGCATATTGGTAAGGGTTACTTTGTGTTTGTGTGTGACGGCTAGTGGTGGATACCTTGGTTCATTGGGTCATTCCTGTGGCGTATTTCTCAGCTCTGTGTGACCTTTGAACCTAGTCCACATGGTGGTGGTTGGCAAAGCGTGTGTGTGTGTCTACCTGTGTGTGTGTGTGTGTCTACCTGTGTGTGTGTATGTCTCGTGTAACTTTTGTAGATGGTCATCTCATAGTACAAACTGGGAGTTCACACAACAATAATAATAATAATAATAGCAATTAGGTGGGTGCTTACATTTGTCCTATTTCACACATGTAGTTTGTATTATACACGTGTGAATTGGAAATTCGTTTTGTTGCATATCCAAACTCCCTCGGAAAGTGGGGTCACAGCCAGGGATCAGCCATTATTGACGGCGACCCTGGAGCAATTAGGGCCTTGCTCAAGGGCACAGAGGCAGATCGAAATCTAGTTAGTGTAGTGGTGGCTTACTGTATCTGGGGTGTGTTTCAATGAGGAGGAAGATGATGATGATGATGATGATGATGAAGATTCTGATGATGATGAGGGTCTGAGTGTTACTAACACAATGATAGTTCCAACTACCCTTCTGACCATCCAGGATGTTATCTGAGTGTATTGGCTGTCCTACTAGTGTCAATAGTGTTTCATAGTGCTGTCTCTATTCTAGTCTAATGGGGGGGCTGTTAGTTCCTCTAGAGTTGACTTAGGGGCAGAGTTAGGGACTCTACCAAGACAACTGCTGTAATGGACAGACACCAGGGTAGAGCAGAGGGACAGAGGAGAGAGGGACAGAGGAGAGAGGGACAGAGGAGAGAGGGACAGAGGAGAGAGGGAGAGAGGAGAGAGGGACAGAGGAGAGAGGGACAGAGGAGAGAGGGACAGAGGAGAGAGGGAGAGAGGAGAGAGGGACAGAGGAGAGAGGGACAGAGGAGAGAGGGACAGAGGAAAGAGGGAGTGAGGGATAGAGGAGAGAGGGACAGAGGAGAGAGGGACAGAGGAGAGAGGGACAGAGGAAAGAGGGAGAGAGGGATAGAGGAGAGAGGGACAGTGGAGAGAAAGATAGAGGAGAGAGGGACAGAGGAGAGAGGGACAGAGGAGAGAGGGACAGAGGAGAGAGGGACAGAGGAGAGAGGGACAGAGGAGAGAAAGATAGAGGAGAGAGGGACAGAGGAGAGAGGGACAGAGGAGAGAAAGATAGAGGAGAGAGGGACAGAGGAGAGAGGGACAGAGGAGAGAAAGATAGAGGAGAGAGGGATAGAGGAGAGAGGGACAGAGGAGAGAGGGACAGAGGAGAGAAAGATAGAGGAGAGAGGGACAGAGGAGAGAGGGACAGATTTGAGAGGGACAGAGGAGAGAGGGACAGAGGAGAGAGGGAGAGAGGGATAGAGGAGAGAGGGACAGAGGAGAGAGGGATAGTGGAGAGAGGGACAGAGGAGAGAAAGATAGAGGAGAGAGGGACAGAGGAGAGAGGGACAGAGGAGAGAAAGATATAGGAGCGAGGGACAGAGGAGAGAGGGACAGAGGAGAGAGGGACAGAG
>NC_140026.1:10824339-10837098 GCF_964263955.1 Coregonus lavaretus
GAGAGTTTGGAATCTGATTGATTGATTGCTTCTGTGGACAGGTGTCTTTTATACAGGTAACAATTTTATTTTATTTTTTATTTCACCTTTATTTAACCAGGTAAGCCAGTTGAGAACAAGTTCTCATTTACAACTGCGACCTGGCCAAGATAAAGCATAGTAGTGCGATAAAAACAACAACACAGAGTTACATATGGGGTAAAAAAAACATAAAGTCAAAAAAAATACAACAGAAAATATATATACAGTGTGTGCAAATGTAGCAAGTTATGGAGGTAAGGCAATAAATAGGCTATAGTGCAAAATAATTACAATTAGTATTAACACTGGAATGCTAGATGTGCAAGAGATTATGTGCAAATAGAGATACTGGGGTGCAAAAGAGCAAAATAAATAACAATATAGGGATGAGGTAGTTGGGTGGGCTAATTTCAGATGGGCTGTGTACAGGTGCAGTGATCGGTAAGGTGCTCTGACAACTGATGCTAAAAGTTAGTGAGGGAGATAAGAGTCTCCAGCTTCAGATATTTTTGCAATTCGTTCCAGTCATTGGCAGCAGAGAACTGGAAGGAATGGCGGCCAAAGGAGGTGTTGGCTTTGGGAATGACCAGTGAGATATACCTGCTGGAGCGCAGACTACGGGTGGGTGCTGCTATGGTGACCAATGAGCTAAGATAAGGCGGGGATTTGCCTAGCAGTGATTTATAGATGGCCTGGAGCCAGTGGGTTTGACGATGAACATGTAGTGAGGACCAGCCAACAAGAGCGTACAGGTCACAGTGGTGGGTAGTGTATGGGGCTTTGGAGACAAAACGGATGGCACTGTGATAGACTACATCCAATTTGCTGAGTAGAGTGTTGGAGGCTATTTTGTAAATGACATCGCCGAAGTCAAGGATCGGTAGGATAGTCAGTTTTACGAGGGCATGTTTGGCAGCATGAGTGAAGGAGGCTTTGTTGCGAAATAGGAAGCCGATTCTAGATTTAACTTTGGATTGGAGATTCTTAATGTGAGTCTGGAAGGAGAGTTTACAGTCTAACCAGACACCTAGGTATTTGTAGTTGTCCACATACTCTAGGTCAGACCCGTCGAGATTAGGTGCACTCCCTTTAAGAGTGTGCTCCTAATCTCAGCTCGTTACCTGTATAAAAGACACCTGGAAGCCAGAAATCTTTCTGATTGAGAGGGGGTCAAATACATATTTCCTTCATTAAAATGCAAATCAATTGATTACATTTTTGACATGCGTTTTTCTGGATTTTTTTGTTGTTATTCTGTCTCTCACTGTTCAAATAAACCTACCATAAAAATTATAGACGGATCATTTCTTTGTCAGTGGGCAAATGTACAAAATCAGCAGGGGATCAAATACCTTTTTCCCTCACTGTATCTGTGATGATGTTTAGTTGGCAGACATCCACATCTACAGCTGATAAACTACTGAGATGAGGTGAGATGAATGTGGTGAGGTGAGGTGAAAGAGATGAGGTGAATGAGATGAGGTGAACGAAATGAGGTGAGGTGAATGAGATGAGGTGAGGTGAATAAGATGAGGTGAATGAGATGAGGTGAGGTGAATGAGGTGAGGTGAATGAAATGAGGTGAGGTAAATGAGATGAGGTGAATGAGGTGAGGTGAGGTGAGGAGAATGAGATGAGGTGAGGTGAATAAGATGAGGTGAGGTGAATGAGATGAGGTGAATGAGATGAGGTGAATGAGGTGAGGAGAATGAGATGAGGTGAGGTGAATAAGATGAGGTGAATGAGATGAGGTTAATGAGGTGAGGTGAATGTGAAGTGAATGAGATGAGCTGAATGAGATGAGGTTAGCTGAATGAGATGAGGTGAATTAGATGAGGTGAGGTGAATGAGATGAGGTGAGGTGAATGAGATGAGGTGAGGTGAATGAGGTGAGATGAGGTGAATGAGGTGATGTGAATGAGATAAGGTGAGGTGAATGAGATGAGGTGAGGTGAATGAGGTGATATGAGGTGAATGAGGTGAGGTGAATGAGATGAGGTGAGGTGAATGAGATGAGGTGAGACTAATAAGATGAGATGAGGTGAGGTGAATGCGATGAGGTGAATGAGGCGAGGTGAATGAGGTGAATGAGATGAGGTGAGATGAATGAGGTGGCTATTAGTCAGTTTGAAGCCTTCTCCCCATCATACCATCATACCCTAATTGACTGTAAGTCGCTTTGGATAAAAGCGTCTGCTAAATGGCATATTATTATTATTATATACAGTGGGGGAAAAAAGTATTTAGTCAGCCACCAATTGTGCAAGTTCTCCCACTTAAAAAGATGAGAGAGGCCTGTAATTTTCATCATAGGTACACGTCAACTATGACAGACAAAATGAGAAAAAAAAAATCCAGAAAATCACATTGTAGGATTTTTAATGAATTTATTTGCAAAATTATGGTGGAAAATAAGATAAGGTTGGATTGTGTGTGGAGGTGGTAGTCTTGACGTGTGTGTGTCCTACCTGTGTAGAGAACAGTGTTGTGTGTGAGTTGGTAGTTGGAGGTTAGTGCTGGGTAAAATGGTTAATGAAATGTAATATGTGTGGGGGTTCTATAAAGTAAAGGTATAGGCATAAAAGGTGCTTCCTCAGTCCCTCCTCCTCTCATTGCGGGAGTTTCATGGAACTGCTGCCAAATGCCAAAAGGCTTGTTCTGGTGGTCCATTACTTTTTAGCATCTCTCTCTCTCTCTCTCTCTCTCTCTCCCTCTCGCTCTCTCCCTCTCTCTCTCTCTCTCTCCTTCTCTCTCACACACATACTCTCTCTCTCTCTCTCTCTCTCTCTCTCTCTCTCTCTCTCTCTCTCTCTCTCTCTCTCTCTCTCTTCTCACACACATACTCTCTCTTTCTCTCTCTCGCTCTCTCTCGCTCTCTCTTTCTCTCTCTTTCTCTCTCACACTCTCTCGCTCTCTCGCACACACTCTCTCTCTTTCTCTCTCAGTTCAATTTCAATTTAAGGGCTTTATTGGCATGGGAAACGTATGTTAACGTTGCCAAAGCAAGTGAAGTAGATAGTAAACAAAAGTGAAATAAACAATAAATATTAACAGTCAACATTACACTCAGAAGTTCCAAAAGAATAAAGACATTTCAAATGTCATATTATGTATATATACAGTGTTGTAACAATGTGCAAATAGTTAAAGTACAAATGGGAAAATAAATAAACATAAAAATGTGTTGTATTTACAATGGTGTTTGTTCTTCACTGGTTGCCCTTTTCTTGTGGCAACAGGTCACAAATATTGCTACTGTGATGGCACACTGTGGTATTTCACCCTGTAGATAAGGAGTTTTTTTCAAAATTGGGTTTGTTTTTTAATTATTTGTGGCTCTGTGTAATCTGAGAGAAATATGTGTCTCTAATATGGTCATAATATTTGGCAGGAGGTTAGGAAGTGCAGCTCAGTTTCCACCTCATTTTTTGGGCAGTGTGCACATAGCCTGTCTTCTTTTGTGAGCCAGGTCTGCCTACGGCGGCCTTTCTCAATAGCAAGGCTATGCTCACTGAGTCTGCACATAATCAAAGCTTTACTTAAGTTTGGGTCAGTCACAGTGGTCAGGTATTCTGCAACTGTGTAATCTCTCTTTATTTTTAGCCAGATCCATAATAGGTATGTTGAATTCTATGTTCCTTTTGATGGCATAGAAGGCCCTTCTTGCCTTGTCTCTCAGATCGTTCACAGCTTTGTGGAAGTTACCTGTGGCGCTGATGTTTAGGCCGAGGTATGTATTGTTTTTTGTGTGCTCTAGGGCAACGGTGTCTAGATGGAATTTGTATTTGAGGTCCTGGCAACTGGACCTTTTTTGGAACACCATTATTTTTGTCTTACTGAGATTTACTGTCAGGGCCCAGGTCTGACAGAATCTGTGCAGAATATCTAGGTGCTGCTGTAGGCCCTCCTTGGTTAGTGACAGAAGCACCAGATCATCAGCAAACAGTAGACATTTGACTACAGATTCTAGTAGGGTGAGGCCGGGTGCTGCAGAATGTTCTAGTGCCCTGGCCAATTCGTTGATATACAGTTGAAGTCGGAAGTTTACATATACCTTAGCCAAATAAATTTAAACTCAGTTTTTCACAATTCCTGACATTTAATCCTAGTAAAAATTCCATGTCTTAGGTCAGTTAGGATCACCACTTTATTTTAAGAATGTGAAATGTCAGAATAATAGTAGAGAGAATGATTTATTTCAGTTTTTATTTCTTTCATCACATTCCCAGTGGGTCAGAACTTTACATACAATCCATTAGTATTTGGTAGCATTGCCTTTAAATTGTTTAACTTGGGTCAAATGTTTCGGGTAGCCTTCCACAAGCTTCCCACAATAAATTGGGTGAATTTTGGCCCATTCCTCCTGACAGAGCTGGTGTAACTGAGTCAGGTTTGTAGGCCTCCTTGCTCGCGCACGCTTTTTCAGGTCTGCCCACAAATTCTCTATAGGATTGAGGTCAGGGCTTTGTGATGGCCACTCCAATACCTTGACTTTGTTGTCCTTAAACCATTTTGTCACAACTTTGGAAGAATGCTTGGGGTCATTGTCCATTTGGAAGACCCATTTGCGACCAAGCTTTAACTTCCTGACTGATGTCTTGAGATGTTGCTTCAATATATCCACATAATTTTCCTTCCTCATGATGCCATCTATTTTGTGAAGTGCACCAGTCCCTCTTGCAGAAAAGCACCCCCACAGCATGATGCTGCCACCCCCGTGCTTCACGGTTGGGATGGTGTTCTTCGGCTTGCAAGCGACCCCCTTTTTCCTCCAAACATAACGATGGTCATTATGGCCAAACAGTCCTATTTTTGTTTCATCAGACCAGAGGACATTTCTCCAAAAAGTATGATCTTTGTCCCCATGTGCAGTTGCAAACCGTAGTCTTGCTTTTTTATGGCGGTTTTGGAGCAGTGGCTTCTTCCTTGCTGAGCGGCCTTTCAGGTTATGTCAATATAGGACTCGTTTTACTGTGGATATAGATACTTTTGTACCTGTTTCCTCCAGCATCTTCACAAGGTCCTTTGCTGTTGTTCTGGGATTGATTTGCACTTTTCGCACCAAAGTACGTCCATCTCTAGGAGACAGAACATGTCTCCTTCCAGAGCGGTATGACAGCTGCATGGTCCCATGGTGTTTATACTTGCATACTATTGTTTGTACAGATGAACGTGGTACCTTCAGGTGTTTGGAAATTGCTCCCAAGGATGAACCAGACTTGTGGAGGTCTTCAACTTTTTTTCTGAGGTCTTGGCTAATTTCTTTTGATTTTCCCATGATGTCAAGCAAAGAGGCACTGAGTTTGAAGGTAGGCCTTGAAATACATCCACAGGTACACCTCCAATTGACTCAAATGATTTTTAGAAGCTTCTAAAGCCATTACATCATTTTCTGGAATTTTCCAAGCTGTTTAAAGGCACAGTCAACTTATATAATCTGTCTGTAAACAATTCTTGGAAAAATTACTTGTGTCATGCACAAAGTAGATTTCCTAACCAACTTGCCAAAACTATAGTTCGTTAACAAGACATTGTGGAGTGGTTGAAAAAACAGTTTTAATGACTCCAACCTAAGTGTATGTAAACATCCGACTTCAACTGTATATGTTGAAGAGGATGGGGCTTAAACTGCATCCCTGTCTCACCCCACGGCCCTGTGAAAATAAATGTGTGTTTATGGATTTGTGTACATGGATTTTATAATGTCGTATGTTTTTCCCTCAACACCACTTTCCATCAATTTGTATAGCAGACCCTCATGGCAAATTGAGTCAAAAGCTTTTTGAAATCAACAATGCATGAGAAGACAGTATTCTCTCGCTCTCTCTCTCTCTCTCTCTCTCTCTCTCTCTCTCTCTCTCTCTCTCTCTCTCTCTCTCTCTCTCTCTCTCTCTCTCTCTCTCTCTCGTCTCTCTCTCTCTCTCTCTCTCTCTCTCTCTCTCTGTCTCTCTCTCTCTCTCTCTCTCTTCTCTCTCTCTCTCTTTCTCTCTCTCTCTTCTCTCTCTCTCTCTCTCTTCTCTCTCTCTCTCTCTCTCTCTCTCTCTCTCTCTCTCGTGCTCTCTCGTGCTCTCTCTCTCTCTCTCTCTCAATTTAATTCAGTAGACTTTATTGACATGGCAAGTTAAATTACTTCCATTGTCATAGTATACATATAACAAAAATGGTGGGACCAACAGCAATAATAATAGTAGTAGTAGTAGTAGTAGTAGTAGTAGTAGTAGTAGTAGTGGAAATGGATTACCATTAACAGCAATAAGGTATCAATAATAATAATAATAGTAGTGGAAATGGGATTACCATTAACAGCAACTACAACAACAATATTAATGAAAATAACAATAAGTTAAAGCAAAAATAGTAGCCACATGAAATATTTGAATTATTATTGACATTACATTGCACTGTTCACTGACTGTCCCTCAGGTTGTGGCAGGAGGACACATATTTGGCTGCCAAACTGCACATTTAGGCTTTTCAACCAATAAATATTAGATTTGTTCTTCATCTTCTATAGTTTCACATTCTTTGTACTGAATGATAATTTTGGAAAATAAATCCTCTCTTAGATCTGATTATTTGTCACAGTGTAACAGGAAATGCAGCTCTGTCTCTACCTCTCCCCGGGGGCAGAGCACAGCCTGTCGTCTCTGGGCAGCCAGGTTTGTCTTTGACGATTGGTCTCTATAGCCAGACTGTGCTCACTGTATCTAGTCTGTGTTTTTCTCAGTTTTCTACCAGTCACAGTGATCAGATAGTCTGCCACCATGTACTGTCTGTTTAGAGCCAAATTGCATTGAAGTTTACGCTGCCAAATAGAGCAAGTGTTTCTATAACTGATTGGAACATTTTGAGCCAGATTCTAAATTTGAAATTTAGATTAGAATGTTCCTTTTAATGGCATAGAATGCTTTTTTTGCTTTGTCGCAGCCATGTGAAAGCTACCGGTGTTGCTGATATTTAGTCCTAGATACAAATCAAATCAAATCAACTTGTATTTGTCACATGCGCCTAATACCGTGAAATGTTTACTTACAAGCCCTTAACCAACAATGCAGTTTTAAGAAAGATAAGAGTAAAGAAAATATTTGCTAAATAAACAAAAGTAAAAAAATAAAAGAGCAGCAATAAAATAACAATAACAAGACTTGGCACTCCGGTACCGCTTGCCGTGCAGTAGCAGAGAGAATAGTCTATGACTAGGGTGGCTGGAGTCTTTGACAATTTTTAGGGCCTTCCTCTGACACCGCCTGGTATAGAGGTCCTGGATGTCAGGAAGCTTGGCCCCAGTGATGTACTGGGCCATGCGCACTACCCTCTGTAGCGCCTTGAGGCTGAGCAGTTGCCATACCAGGCGGTGATGCAACCAGTCAGGATGCTCTAAATGGTGCAGCTGTATAACTTTTTGAGGATCTGTGGACCCATGTCAAATCAGTTCAGTCTCCTGAGGGGGAATAGGGATTGTCGTGCCCTCGTGTTTGGACCAAGGAATGTGGACACCAAGGAACTTGAAGCTCTCAACCTGCTCCACTACAGCCCCGTCGATGAGAATGGGGGCGTGCTCAGTCCTCTTTTTTTTTCCTGTAGTCCACAATCATCTCCTTTGTCTTGATAATGTTGAGGGACAGGTTGATGTCCTGGCACCACACTCCCAGGTCTCTGACCTCCTCCCTATAGGCTGTCTCATCGTTATCGGTGATCAGGCCTACCACCGTTGTGTCGTCGGCAAACTTAATGATGGTGTTGGAGTCGTGCTTGGCCACGCAGTTATGGGTGAACAGGGAGTACAGGAGAGGACTAAGCACGCACCCCTGCTGAGCCCCCATGTTGAGGATCAGCGTGGCAGATGTGTTGTTGACTACCCTTACCACCTGGGGAGGCCCGTCAGGAAGTCCAGGATCCAGTTACAGAGGGAGGTGTTTAATCCCAGGGTCCTTAGCTTAGTGATGAGCTTTGAGGGCACTATGGTGTTGAACGCTGAGCTGTAGTCAATGAACAGCATTCTCACGTAGGTGTTCCTTTTGTCCAGGTGGGAAAGGACAGTGTGGAGTGCAATAGAGATTGTGTCATCTGTGGATCTGTTGGGGCAGTATGCGAATTGGAGTGGGTCTAAGGTTTCTGGGATGATGGTGTTGATGTGAGCCATGACCAGACTTTCAAAGCACTTCATGGGTACAGATGTGAGCGCTACGGGTCGGTAGTCATTTAGGCAGGTTACCTTGGTGTTCTTGGGTACAGAGACTATGGTGATCTGCTTGAAATATGTAGGTATTACTGACTCAGTCAGGGACATGTTGAAAATGTCAGTGAAGACACTTGACAGTTGGTCAGCGCATGCTCTGAGTACACGTCCTGGTAATCTGTCTGGCCCTGCGGCCTTGTGAATATTGGCCTATTTAAAGGTCTTACTCACATCGGCTATGGAGAGCATGATCACACATTCGTCCGGAACAGCTGGTGCTCTCATGCATGATTGAGTGTTGCTTGCCTTGAAGCGCAAATATAAGTTATTTAGCCTCGTCTGGTAGGCTCGTGTCACTGGGCAGCTCGTGGCTGGGCTTCCCTTTGTAGTCCATAATAGTTTGCAAGCCCTGTCACATCCGACGAGCGTCGGAGCCGGTGTAGTAGGATTCAATCTTAGTCCTGTATTGACGCTTAGCCTGTTTGATAGTTTGTTGGAGGGCATAGCAGGATATTTATAAGCGTCCGAGTTAGAGTCCCGCTCCTTGAAAGCGGCAGCTCTACCCTTTAGCTGAGTGCGGATGTTGCCTGTAATCCATGGCTTCTGGTTTGGGTACGTATGGTCACTGTGGGGACGATGTCATCGATGCACTTATTGATGAAGCCGGTGACTGATGTGGTATAATCATCAATGCCATCGAATAAATCCTGGAACATATTCCAGTCTGTGCTAGCAAAACAGTCCTGTAGCTTAGCATCTGTGTCATCTGACCTCTTCCGTATTGAGCGAGTCACTGGTAAGTGTAGATTTTGGTGTGTTCTAATAGAACTGTGTCCAAATATAATTTATATTTGTGATCCTGATTTCTGGACCTCTTTTGGAATATTGTTATATTCCTTTTTTTTAGGTTAACTGATAGATCCCAGGTCTGACAGAACCTGTGCAGATGAACTAGGTTTTTGGTATTTGGTATTTTATTAGGATCCCCATTAGCTGTTGCGAAAGCAGCAGCTACTCTTCCTGGGGTCCACACGAAACATGAAACATGACATAATACAGAACATTAATAGACAAGAACAGCTCAAGGACAGAACTACAAACATTTAGAAAAGGCACACATAGCTTACATATCAATATATACACACAAAATATTTAGGTCAAATAGGGGAGAGGCGGTGTGCCGTGAGGTGTTGCTTTATCTGTTTTTTTAAACCAGGTTTGCTGTTCATTTGAGCAATATGAGCTGCAGCGGAGTTCCATGCAATAATGGCTCTATGTAATACTGTACGCTTTCTTCAATTTGTTCTGGATTTGGGGACTGTGAAAAGACCCCTGGTGGCATGTCTGGTGGGGTACGTGTGTGTGTCAGAGCTGTATGTAAATTGACTATGGAAATAATTTGGGATTTTCAACACATTAATGTTTCTTATTTACATTTTTACATTTACATTTTAGTCATTTAGCAGACGCTCTTATCCAGAGCGACTTACAGGAGCAATTAGGGTTAAGTGCCTTGCTTAAGGGCACATTGACAGATTTTTCGGTTACTGGCACAATGCTCTTACCCACTAAGCTACCTGCCGCTACCTGCCGCCTTATAAAAAGAAGAAGTGATGCAGTCAGTCTCTCCTCAACTCTTAGCCAAGAGAGACTGGCATGCATAGTATTTATATCAGCCCTCTGATTACAATGAAGAGCAAGACATGCCGCTCTGTTCTGGGCCAACTGCAGCTTAACTAGATATCTTTACAACTACAGTGGGGAGAACAAGTATTTGATACACTGCCAATTTTGCAGGTTTTCCTACTTACAAAGCATGTAGAGGTCTGTAATTTGTATCATAGGTACACTTCAACTGTGAGAGATGGAATCTAAAACAAAAATCCAGAAAATCACATTGTATGATTTTTAAGTAATTAATTTACATTGTATTGCATGACATAAGTATTTGATCACCTACCAACCAGTAAGAATTCCGGCTCTCACAGACCTGTTAGTTTTTCTTTAAGAAGCCCTCCTGTTCTCCACTCATTACCTGTATTAACTGCACCTGTTTGAACTCGTTACCTGTATAAAAGACACCTGTCCACACACTCAATCAAACAGACTCCAACCTCTCCACAATGGCCAAGACCAGAGAGCTGTGTAAGGACATCAGGGAAATAATTGTAGACCTGCACAAGGCTGGGATGGGCTACAGGACAAAAGGCAAGCAGCTTGGTGAGAAGGCAACAACAGTTGGTGCAATTATTAGAAAATGGAAGAAGTTCAAGATGACGGTCAATCACCCTCAGTCTGGGGCTCCATGCAAGATCTCACCTCGTGGGGCATCAATGATCATGAGGAAGGTGAGGGATCAGCCCAGAACTACACGGCAGGACCTGGTCAATGACCTAAAGAGAGCTGGGACCACAGTTTCAAAGAAAACCATTAGTAACACACTACGCCGTCATGGATTAAAATCCTGCAGCGCACGCAAGGTCCCCCTGCTCAAGCCAGTGCATGTCCAGGCCCGTCTGAAGTTTGCCAATGACCATCTGGATAATCCAGAGGAGGAATGGGAGAAGGTCATGTAGTCTGATGAGACAAAAATAGAGCTTTTGGTCTAAACTCCACTCGCCGTGTTTGGAGGAAGAAGAAGGATGAGTACAACCCCAAGAACACCATCCCAACCGTGAAGCATGGAGGTGGAAACATCATTCTTTGGGGATGCTTTTCTGCAAAGGGGACAGGACGACTGCACCGTATTGAGGGGAGGATGGATGGGGCCATGTATCGCGAGATCTTGGCCAACAACCTCCTTCCCTCAGTAAGAGCATTGAAGATGGGCCGTGGCTGGGTCTTCCAGCATGACAACGACCTGAAACACACAGCCAGGGCAACTAAGGAGTGGCTCCGTAAGAAGCATCTCAAGGTCCTGGAGTGGCCTAGCCAGTCTCCAGACCTGAACCCAATAGAAAATCTTTGGAGGGAGCTGAAAGTCCGTATTGCCCAGCGACAGCCCCAAAACCTGAAGGATCTGGAGAAGGTCTGTATGGAGGAGTGGGCCAAAATCCCTGCTGCAGTGTGTGCAAACCTGGTCAAGACCTACAGGAAACGTATGATCTCTGTAATTGCAAACAAAGGTTTCTGTACCAAATATTAAGTTCTGCTTTTCTGATTTATCAAATACTTATGTCATGCAATAAAATGCAAATTAATTACTTAAAAATCATACAATGTGATTTTCTGGATTTTTGTTTTCGATTCCGTCTCTCACAGTTGAAGTGTACCTATGATAAAAATTACAGACCTCTACATGCTTTGTAAGTAGGAAAACCTGCAAAATCGGCAGTGTATCAAATACTTGTTCTCCCCACTGTATATATTTTGACCATGACAGTTTACAATCTAAAGTAACACCAAGTAATTTAGTCTCCTCAACTTGTTCAACAGCCACACCATTCATTACCAGATTCAGCTGAGGTCTAGAACTTAGGGAATGATTTGTACCAAATACAATGCTCTTAGTTTTAGATGTTCAGGACCAGTTTATTACTGGCCACCCATTCCAAAACAGACTGCAACTCTTTGTTAGGGGTTTCAGTGACTTCATTAGCTGTGGTTGCTGATGCATATATGGTTGAATCATCAGCCTACATGGACACACATGCTTTGTTAAATGTCAGTGTCATTGGTAAAAATAGAAAAGAGTAGAGGGCCTAGAGAGCTGCCCTGCAGTACAACACACTTGACATGTTTGACATTAGAGAAGCTTCCATTAAAGAAAACCCTATGAGTTCTATTAGATAGATGGCTCGGAATCCACAATATGGCAGAGGTTGAAAAGCCATAACACATACGTTTTCTCAACAACAGGTTATGGTCAATGATACCAAAGGCTGCACTGAAATCTAACAGTACAGCTCCCACAATCATCAGTCATTTGTGTCAGTGCAGTACATGTTGAGTGCCCTTCTCTATAAGCATGCTGAAAGTCTGTTGTTAAATTGTTTACAGAGAAACAGCATTGTATTTGCTCAAACACCATTTTTTCCAACAGTTTGCCAAGAGCTGGCAGCAAGCTGATAGGTCTGCTGTTAGAACCAGTAAAGGCCGCTTTACCATTCTTGGGTAGCGGAATGACTTTGGCTTCCCTCCAGGCCTGAGGACAAATACTTTCCTTTAAATTATTAAGTTAAAAGATTAAAGATATGCTGCTGTAGATGCCGCTGTAACCCCTCCTTAGTGGGAGACAGTAGCACCAGGTCATCTGCGTACAGCAGACACTTGATTTCAGTGTTGTGTAGGGTGAGACCAGGTGCTGCCGATTCTTCAATTGTTTTTGCCAATTCATTAATGTAGATGTTAAATAGTGTTGGACTTATTGAGCAGCGCCGTTTCACTCTACGTCCCTGAGAGAGGAAGTCTGTTTGCTTGTTGCCAATTTTAACCACACATTTGTTTTTAGTGTACATTGATTTAATAACATCATATGTTTTCCCGCCAATACCACTTTCTATTAGTTTATAAAAAAAGAACCTTGTGCTAAATTTAATCAAATACTTTCTTGAAGTCTA